>NW_026087631.1:50743216-50758216 GCF_022539395.1 Myiozetetes cayanensis
TCACAAGCTGGATGCATGCAAATTGTTAATGTGTTTTGTTTGGCTGTTTTACTGGTTCAGATTATATGTGATGTTGTGTAGCCCTATAGAACAACTTTGAGTACCCTTAAGTACTGCTTCATTCATAGCTGAGTTTTTTATCATGAAGAAATCATTGCTTTAAACTCATTTAATAAAACTTTGGAATGTTGATGTAGGATATTGCCTAAAAAGATTTCTTTTGTGATTTTACATGTCTCTTAATATTTTTTAAATATATAGTGATTCAGAAGATATTAAAAAGAAGGCAGAGGGGATCTCCAAGAAGAGAAGCACATCCAGTTCCTCTGATACAGAGTCCTCTTCATCAGAAGAAAGTTCTTCAGGCTCCAAATCAGAATCAGACTCTAAAAGTGACTCTGAGTCTGGAAGATCTAGAAGTGCTACCTCTATTAAGGTTAGTAAGGTAAAATATGTTTTTTTAAAACCTCTATGAAATATTAAAACATGCATTTAACTGTCCATACATGTTTCTTTCTGTGGGAATGGAGATGGTAGTAGTTTTATGATATCAAAAAACTGCAGAAATTAGGAAAAAAATTTTTTTACTTTTTATAAAAAGACCAATCCCAAAATAGTTTGATAGTTTAAGGAAGTAAGAGTATTTTTATAACAAAAAGCATATTTCTGTTTAAATTCCATTGTATTTTTATCCCAGATAGATGAAGAAAATAAAATCCAATTATTTTTTATAGACAGAACATAATATTTTTTTCTAACAGTCTATTATTTTTATATAATAGAATTTAATTATTTTTAATCTATTTTTAGGTTACTATTAAGCTGGTGAAAGCTTAGTACATGGATGTTGATGATGGTTTTATTAAAATGGAATCTTACAGTATAATTACTGCTGGACCTGGGTCTGACAGGAAAGAAAACCAAGAAACAAATGTTAGTACATTGTCTCTTAAGAGTTTGAGGACATTCTAGTAGAAACACTAGCTTTGTTTTAAAATATCCTGTGAAAATTGAGAAGTGCAGTTGGTGAATCTATAATTCAGGTGTATACATAGGTTAGAATTAATATTCTTAACGAGAAATCAACTTTTTATTGCTGTCTGTGTTTAATAAGAATAAAGCTTTCAAAGAGTTCTACTACTTCAAATTCTATTAGCTTTCTTAAAACATATATGAAATAGCAAGGTTTCAAATATGTGTGTTTTTTTAATTGGACTTGGAGATATGTGAAGATGCAAAAATGCGCCACAGAGGCATTTATGTGTCAGTTAAGTTTTAATTGCTTACTTTAGTGAAGAAAAAGAGCTTAACAGTTCATTAGAATCAAGCTATCATTATAGATCTAAAGCTAACAGCAGTGGATTTGTTTCTGTTTGTCTACCTACCTTTAATTTAAAAAATAAATAAATGAGGAACTTTACGCTCAACCTTTTAGGGTAGAAGAGTAAAAGAGTTTCTCAAACTTAGTTTTCTGTTATGAAATATTTTCTGTGCATTTCTTTCTGTATTTTTATAAAAAACATTTGAAGGGTAGAATTGTAGCTCAGAAGTTTCCGTTTTAATACTGATGTGTGTTATTGAAAAATCAAGTGAAATGCTGATGCATTTTAAATTAAGCCAAGACATTTCAGTCAGAACTCTTGTACTGGATTGCTGAATAGTCAAAATAGACACTGTTGCATTTGATGAAATTATACATTTGATGCTGATGGAAAGGTATGTTTTGAACAGTTAAGAGGGAAGGCCATAACTCCCAGGCAATCAGCAGCAGGACAAGAGGGCATGGGCTTAAGCTCTGCCAGGAGAAGTTTAGGTTGAATCAGGCATTGAAATGGCCTGCCCAGAGAGGTGGTGGGTTCACCGTCCCTGGAGGTTTTTAAGACGAGGCTGGATGTGGCACCGAGTGCCATGATCTAGTAATCACAGTGGGGTTGGATCAAGGGTTGGACTTGATGATCTTGAAGGTTTCTTCCAACCCAGTTAATTCTATGATTCTATGAATTCTATGATTTATAGAGCTGTTTCGATGTGCATTTCCTTTAATTGAGAAGCTAAGCCTCTCTGTTTCTCTAAATCTTGAGCTTATGTTGCACATGGTCTTTGTTTTGTAACTTTATGGGTCTGTTTAGGAACTCTTGAGTTGTAAGCTTAGCTTTTAATCTATTCCCTTCTTCAGCCAAGTAGAAAAATGATGAAGCGAGGCTGTACCATTTGAGAAATGGTGTTACCATGGCTTGATCGTTTCCTGCCCAAATACCACAGTGGGTAACACATCTGTGTCAAAGTTTTCTCTAGTAGAGAAGCTAGTCTGCACCTTGCCAAAAAATGGTAGCATAAAATACATAACTTAAATCCTCTTAGAATAAACTACTTTGATGCTAAATGGGACATGAATTAATTGTAACAGTTTGTAGCTTCTCATATCAGCACGATATTTTTTCTCCAAAAAGCGATAGGTACTCTGATGTTCTTAGTTCTTAGAAGCCACTGCAAACCCATATTCAAACAGTAGTATCTTCTCTTTGCAGCATTTGTCTGTTTTTCTCAGGATATCAACACTATGTACATAATTTTCTTCACTAGTTTTTTTAAACTGTCTGGTTCTTTCACAGGGTATGTGAGGACTACTAGCATAAAGAAGCTTTTTGTATTTTAAAACAGCAGTCAAGAATGTGTGAAGTCAAATATACTGAATATGAGAACTGGAATGTCAAAGAAGCTTGGGATTGAGTTGTTGAAGTCAATGGAAAATTGTCAAGGCCTTGGATTTTAAGAGAAGAGCAAGAACATTGCAGTAGTTCTGAAGTCTAACTTGATTAAGAAGCATCTAAAAAGAAATGTGTTAGGAACAAAAATTTTTAAACAGTTGACAGAAGACTTGATCAGAATAGAGTCAAAGGGTAGAGCTGAAATATTGCAAAGCATTTAAACATGACAAAAAGATAAAACAAACAGCAGTGGGTTTATATGCAGGGCAACAAAAAAAGAAGCAAGGAGATTATGTAAAAGGTAGTGTAGGGCTCAGTGTGCAAAAGCTAAATGTTTATATTGCTTAATTTTTTTTTCACTAAGAAATTAACACATTTGCTATAAGAGCAACAAGGTATGGCTGATGGGCTGTAAACAGCAATGGTCATGAGTGAAGGGACAGGGGGGTAGTTAATGCCCTTGGATTGTTTCAGTCTAGGATAATAATCTCTGGAAACATGAAGTTAGTTTCCATTTAAACCGTGTTTGATTCCTGCATTTATACTTGAGGTGTTTCTGGTACTTGTTTATTTTTAGATGCATAATTGGATGAGGGGGTTGGGTCTAAGAATCACAGGTATTTTTTATTAAAGGTGATTGTTATGCTAAATAGCTTAATAGATTTTTTTTTTTTTTGAGAGAAACCTGTTTTGAACCCTGTAGTGATAGGTGGAGCTAACTGATGATAACCTACGTAACCCATTCCAAACTGAAAAGCAAAAACAATTGTTAACAAACCTTATAGGACATTATAGCCAAAGTATTGTATATAGAGCCTTTGTGTCAAGGTACCTTTTACAAGAACCGCACGTATTTATTTTTCTGCTTCCTTCCTGACTTATTTTTAAGACCACCTGGGAAACAGATGGTTTCTGCTAGGCTCTCAGAAATGCATGTTTTATCCTGATAGATTTTAATTGGAAAAGACATTGCTTATATTATTCTGCTACAATGTATTCTTAAATGTGGTCAGTTTATTTGGGGAAATGATTGATTAGGACTTCCTTTCCAGTAAAACTGAAAATGATTTTCTGAAATACATATTGATAAAAGGAGTGGTTAATAGGCTTTATTTTTATAGTTTCTTAGTTTGCCACACGTTATGAACTGTGTTACATTGCTGATGTTTTGGGTGATGTTTACCATTCTATATGTTTTATTGGGTACCATTGCCATGTTCAGCAGAATTTTCTTAATAAAAAGGATTTAATTACACTCACATGGAAGCTTAATTTCTGCATATATCCATGCATTTCCTAGCATTAAAATAGGCTACAAAAACTTCAGACTATTTTTCTGAATATGTTATTAATGTTTTAATATTTTTCTCTTGAAGAATTGTTTTGAAAAAGCTGTTGTGTTCACTATAATTGAGCTGCAGAGAATAGAAAAGTCAGACGTCTCTTTTCCTGAAGTCTTTTATATTATTTTGACATATGGATAGTTTGAGGTGTTCAGATACATATTATACTGTAAGCATAAATACTGTAGAGATAAAATGCAGATTTGATGATGATGCATGTATAAATAGGTGTCTCTACAGTGGGATTTTAAAATCAGCTACTGTTGACCTCCTTATACAAGTATAATACAGTCACTCAGCTGTTAAAAACCTGATCCACTATTTAAAAAATATACAAAAACAAATTGTCTATCTTTCTGCCTGATCTCTTTTCAAGTGCTAACACAATGGAAACAGTGGGTGATCTGTCAATGCATTTGGATTGTCAGTGATGGTTTTGTGTAAATATTGGGAGGATAAGAAATAAAATTCGCACAGCAGAATATGATTTCATCTGCCTTTTCTCTGCAGCTCCATGGCTCATGCTGCGGTGTGAAATTCTCATTTTACACACTTTGCAGGCGGAGCACATGAATTATGCATTGAGCAAGAGAAATCTCCTGCTTCAAGTCCTATATGCATTTACCAGGTTCTATCTCTATTACCAAGATGAATTGCAAATGGAGAAATGTTTGATGGAATATACCTTAACTTCTTTGTTTAGTATTCTGCTTTTCCCATAGTGGGCTTTCTTGGTAGGAAACTGTTTGGGTTATATTGTAGACTTAGTTTTAAGAAAAAAAGATGAAAAATTATGTTACAGAGAAATGTCAGACACGTCAGAACATTTTTATTGTCCTGATTTCAAATGCAAAGCTTTTTTTGTTCAATAGAAATATCTGCAGTCATTGGCTATTTATTATTCCTAGATAGCCAATCAATTTTCTTTTCTTGAAAAAACCAAATTAAAAAAATAATTATGTTTGTAATGGGCAGGACTCAGGTAAATAGATTTCTTTGGTGTTTTGTACAGAATTGTACACAGTTAATGTGTATACCCATATATAGAAATACATATGAGTATGAAAATATTTGTGTGTTAATGTGTATATAGAGCATGCACACACACATATAAGTAGCTGAGTGTTTTCTTAAGCTTGACACACTTGACTGAAATAGAAAATAAGACGTGATCATACTTTAGCATTAGCTTTTTGTTGATTTAATTAGCTTCTGATTTTACATTTCCCAGATGGTAGGGTAAGGTTTGGTTTTGGGTTTGTTTTTGTTTTCTACTTGGTGGTGGTCTTTGTTTGCTTGTTTTTATAGTATAAATATAGTCTTCCCCTCATTTTTAAAGATACGTTATGTAATAGAGTCAAAATAATATCAGTGCAGAAATAGATTTTGTCTTATGAAAGTATATAACAAGCTTTGTGATATATACTTAGTAACAACTCTAGAATGGCAAAATAAATAACAGAAAAAAACAAACTGAAGCATACTTTTCATGTTATTTGTGATATAGAATGTCTTATCTTAATTGTCTCCAGTAAACAGATTAACAGTGAAAGGGTTCCTTGGCTCTGACTCCTAGTGTTTTAAAAAGTTGTATTGAAACATATGAAATTCTTGTCCTTGTGCACCTCTCGTGTGGGTGAGCCACTTCTTGTAGACTTTAATTGGCTACATAATGAAAGGGAATGAAGAAATCCCATCTCTGCTGAAATAATTAGCAAATACTGAACTGTAGCTAAAAATAACATTTGAACCTTTGTCATAGTTGAAGGTAGAACTGTATCTTATGGATAAGTGGGGACAGAGAGTGAAATAGTTCAGAAACTGAGGATTTTTTAAAATATATTTGTCTTCTGTTTAAGTGTGTTTCCTTTAGTCGGTTTTGGCTTTTGAAGAGTTTCTACTTTAGGAAAAAAGTTGATACATAGTTTATAGTAAAAGTGCTGCAGGTGAGAGCTAACCCCAAGATTCTGGACTAAATATTCACCAAATGGGGCTATAAAATGAGTTGGAATTCATTAGAAGGATTGTTACAAAATTGTTGCTCTGAGATTTTATAAACATGAGTAATTCAAGTAGAACCTGTAGCTTATGAAGTGTACTATTTATCTTTATTTCACAGATTTAAAACAAGAATAGCCAAAGAGGCTTAATGATTTGCTAATAAACACACTTTAAGAGAAAAGTCTGGTAGTTGTGAACAGACCGGAATTCAAGGAAGTGGGTTCTGCATAAGAGTCCCTCACTAATTCTGGACAAGATATATAAGATGGAATAACATTGGCACCATAGCCATGGATTTATAGGGAGAACATGATCTGCAGTGTCATCATGGCTGAGGTCAAGAGTAGTAGTCATTAACATCAATGGCTTCAAATAGTGACAATGTTAGCTAGTTCCTTTCATGTTCTTTGGAGGGAACCATGGAATTTCTCCCCAAAATTGGAAAAAAAAAATACACTTGTCATTATTGTTAGTTTGCAGCTGACCATGAGGCTGAGAGACCAGAAGAATGAGATTGCACCTTGAGAAAAGAGGTGTCATTTTATTCTATGGTGATAGCTAAAGAAAGTGATTCTAGCTGCTGAGTTTCTGAGAGGACTCCAAGCTCTGGTAGAAGTTTATATCATGAATAGCTGAAATGCCCAAGAAATAGAGGCCCAGATGGTTATAAGGAGTTTTGCTGATTTATTTAGACCTGTTAATTTGTTAGAAATGGTAAAATATTTTTATGTATGTGCATTTGCCTGTCACATACTATTGAGGAGGAAACTGTTGAACTAGAAGGTTCATGTAAGTGTGACTCTTTGAAAGACTGTATTTAAATTACTTCCAGTACCTCGGGTAGTGAACGGTGTCTTAAGGTATAAAGGCATTTTCTAAAAGAATGGCAAAGCCTTCTGTTTGGTGAGTGAGCCAGCAAGAGCAAAGTCAGAAGGATTCCTCGCTTGACCCAAATGAAGGATGCTTAAGTGTGGGTAGGAACAACATGATGACAAAACTGTTGTGGCTACGTCCAAAGATCAATTCTTTACACTAAACCACCCTCTTGGCAGTCTATACTGAGCTGTGACACACTAAATTCTTTCTTGAATTACCACGGTCTTGAAATGCTCTGTAGGTATGGCCAGCACTTGCTCTTACTAGATTTGTTTAGAACTCTTTATGTAGGTGTATTGAAACAAATTTTGTTGAAATACTATTTGCCGAGTTACTGAGATAACTGTGTTTCTTCTCTAGTCTAAAAAGTACTGCCAATTCTTATTATACTACTGCCAATTCTTATTATTAGAACTCATCTTAAAGCTTAAAATTGGAACTTCTTTTGTGACAAAAATCAACTTACTGTTATTTGTCCAGCAATTAAGTAAAATCCCAGTAGATAACTGGACAGGATTCCATACTCCTAGATAAGTGCAAATAACACTTATTTCTTGTTGCATGGATTCTGACCTGTTCTTCAAACAGAACTGTTAGTACCCAGGTTTTTTTGTCTTAAAAAAAAGCTGCTGTCTCTGTTAGTGGTCTCAACAGAAGTGTCTGATCTGTCAGCTAGAATTTTCTTTTTAGCCACAATGATTAATATTAAATGAACACATTGTCTTCAGATATTCAGTTGTGAAATTTAGGTCCAGTTTAACTATATAAAGAAATCTTTCTCGCTAGGTGAATTCTCTGAATGCCAAGCCCTGAAAATGGATATATTTTGCTTTATGAGAGCAGTGAAAACACATTTTGCTTTATAAAAGTATTAAAGACTTTTTTTTTTGCTGATATGATGAAAGATGAAATATTTATGTATTTTGGCAGAAAGAAGAAAAACCAGTACAAGATAGAAAAACTCCAAATAAGCAAGACGTATTTCTCTTAGATTTAGATGATTGTAAGTATGTTGATTAAAGCCTCATTTTTCCCATGGCATAAATTCAATTCCATTAATTCAATGAATTTTAAGTGTCTGAAACATTGATTCTGTTCATTTGTTGTACCAGTTTCCTGAGAAAACAAAATAAGTGCTTAGACTTTCAAGTTATTTTTAAGCACAGTTATTACAATACGTGATTTTGTTTGATTTTTATAATTGAGAAATTGTTTCAAACTTTAGAATGTATTGATTTGTAAAACATTTACTTTGAGAATTTTTATGTGTTTGCACTTGTCTTCTGTTAAAGTGGGCTTATTTTCTCAGGCACTAATGGATGTTACTTGTACAACATTGTGCAGTTTATGTGCCAGTTATGGTATTATGTTAAGACACTAAATTCACGTTTTTGAAGAACAGTGTGAGATTGTACTCTTGGAAAGGTAAGGTAAAGCTGGCACTGTTCTTTGGCTAGGATTTCAGTACTCTTCTTCAAGTTTATTTCTATAGGTGCAGTACCTTAGAATAGCATTAACATGTACTTTGCACTTGTAAATGAAAAAGTACATATAAAGTATGTATCAAACTAAAGGATAAAATAGGGGGAAATGGAAAAGGAGGAGAAAATATTTTAATATAAATGGTATATATGGTCTATACTTGTATCAGTTGTATTTTCATTGTTTATGTTGAGTATTGAGGCTGTATGTCTGAAAAAATAATCTTTGATTAAGAAACATATATACAAGGATATAATAAAAGGTTAGAATAATTAAATCAAGATGTAGAACTTTTTTTTTTGCTTAATGAAGTATAATTTTCTTTCCCAGTATTTACATTATTTTTTCAATTTAAATATCAATTGCCCTTTTACTTGTAGTCTGTCCTGTGAAAACTCCTGTGGCATTTCCTACAGCAGCTGTTTTGTCTCCGAGTTTAACAGCAGACTTAGAGGGATTAAGTCTGTCAAGTTCATCTGTCATTGATGTAAGTAGCCTTTATAAGGTGGGGTGGGTGTTAATTTAAGCTTTTCACATATTTTGAGAACATTGTTAAAGTATTTTTTCTCTTTTTTAAGTTCTTTCATCTGTAAAGATCTTGTATGAAATTCTGGTTTACATGCAAGTCTGGCAGCATTTTTCAATCTGTAATTACATTCTGAAATGTGGAGAAAAGTATGAATATTGCATGTCTAAGAAGGATGCCTCCAAGGATTTTTAACCTTCTCTTTCAAGCTGTCTTTTACTTTGCCTTGGGGAAACTTTAATTCTCAAATTAAGTATCCAAACTATACAAATCTTTCAAATGATCTACGTGCTGCAGTATGGAAAACAAGCTACAAGAACATCACATAACTGGGTAATACTCAACCTGTTTGTTTGCCATACATGCTTCCAATTATGACATTTTGCTTCTTGGAAGTAATTTTTCATGAGTATATGAAGCGTAGCCCCAGGGTGCAAATAGAAAGGGTATAGATTTACAATCAGTGGTGTATCAGCATGTGTCATGATTCATTCTGTTAGTGCTTTGTAGCACTTTCCATTAGGGAATCTCAAAACTATAGGTATAATTAAGGTTAGCAAACTCATGGAAGTAGAGGGCATTCTTAGTTGTGGAAAAGGATAGTAGTTTGTTCTTTTTTTGGTTAGTTTTTTTTAGTCATTTTTTATATCCAATGTAAATTTGCAGTTGAATAAGAAATTGCAGTGGTATAAAATAGGATATGTTTCCTTATGCAAGTGGATGGAAGTCACCAGAAAAAACACCAGAGTCAGAGGCATTTTTCAGCCTGACCTTGTTTGTAATGAGTCTGATACGTAGAACCTACACTGCAACTCTGAAAATCACTGGTGAACTACTTTGTGTTAGTCTTGGGAGCCATAATTTGCAACATCAAATACTTGTTACGTAAAGGAAACTACACGAATGATTTGACTCAAGAAATAGATGATGTTACCTTATCACTGAGTTTCATGTTTACAGGCTTCAAAATTTGGTGTTGAAACAGTAGGGTTTCTGATAATTTGTTGGATATTAGCCTTACCTAAGAAAACTGAGGTGTAATGTAAATTTCAAGCAGAGCAGTAACAATCCATGAACATGCAGTCACTTCCCGTGACGTGTAGTGGTTGATCTGGCATACAGTCTGAAGATGCTAGAAATTCTCTTCCGTGTTACTTTGCAGTGCAGTATACAGGTGATAAGTCTGTGTTTAACTGCAGCTGTGGTGTTACTTTTTGATTGCCATCCCACAGTTAGCTCTGTGCCATCCTTTATGGCTTCAACAAGTCAAAACACAAGCAGTCATATCTTTTCCTGGCTCTTAGCTTAAGAATGACTCTAGTGTCTTTGCTTTACTTCAGAATTATCAACTTTGAGGATAAGTTAAAGATAGCAATCAGCAATATCAGAGGCTTGAGAACACCCCCTGCTTGCCAGTGTCCTTTCATAATCAGTATATGAACACATATTCTACTCCCATATTCATTCTTGTTTTCCTCATGATTGCTACTGTTCATTTGCTGATTACCTCTCCCGTTCTTCAGGGTGCTTCAAAGAAAAAGAGGTATTAGAAGGAGCTAGAAGGTGTAGGCTAAAGACTAGAAATTGTTCCTATGAAAACATTGATTGTGCAAAATGCCTCTTCCTTGATACTACTAAGTTCCTGGTAATCAACAAAGAAGCTGGAACATTCACCCTGCTTTGGAAACGGCCCAATCATGTAAGAGCTAACTGTTGCAGCCTGGATAGTGATTACATGTTTTGGTCTGTATTCTGTTTTTCAGATCTAAGCCATTGCCATTGATAATTGCAGGTGTACCTGAGGTTCTTTTCTGAGCTTTCTGCACCAGGGGCCAACAGAAATTAAAAACTAATGTTAAAATCGTTCTTTCAAATGATATCCATATATTGTAAAAAGTCTTGCATGCATGCAAGTAGTTAAATGACTATTGTCCCATGTTGTTCAGTACTATTGGGTAATTTTCTAAAAATGAAAATATAAAAGCAGCTTTATGTGGGAATGTCCCTCTTAAAACAGTATTTTGAATTTAATCTGTGATGACTAATTCTAAAACTACTTTAGAAAACCTTTTCTTCCTTCAGTGAGAGAGAAAATGAATATAACTATAGGGCACATGCCAAACTAACAGTGAGAAATTAATTTATTACTAGGCAATGGAAAGCGTAGAGTAAAAATAGATAAGTACAGTATATGACCCTAATATCAAGGAAATGTAGCAGCCACTTATCTTGGAATGTGTCAAGCAGTCTATTATTCAAATCATTCAGCACTGTAATTGGATACAGCTTTTAGAAAACTTACAGCTTCAAATTCATAGCTGCTGAACATTATAGAAAGCATAAATACAAGAATGGTTTTACAGTAATGGTAAAACCTTCAAAATGAAAATATCCTTGAATAGAAATTGCAGTGCACAACCTAATGCTTTGTCCTGTGGCTCATTTGTTTTTATCATTCATGTTTACATATAGCACATTTCCCCCTCATATAAATCCACACGTGCATGTTATAGTTTGTTCCAGGAAAAACAAAAATTCTCTTGTAGTTCATGGATAACTTTCTTCCAACTAGATGCAAAGCGTAGTAAATCCATATGCATGCTTTTATGGTTTGTCTTCAGGTTCAACTGAACCAGGTAACTGAGGTCACCAGAGGCTTCTGTGTGGCTTTTCAAGGTGTTCATGCAAGTGAAGTCAAAACTAAGTGCTTGGGGAAACTACAACTGGTGTAAATTGAGTTTCAGATGGATAATTTTCAGGCTTGAAAGGTATGTGAAGATGCAGTGCAAATAAAAAACAGGAGGCAAGAGAAAACTGCAAGCTGTCTGGGTGAAGCAGTTACTGGAAAACCTGGAAGTAGGTGTTGCCCCCTAAAGGGGGGTTGTGAAGTGGGAAAGGAAGAAATTCATAGCAAAACTCACGACTGACATAAGGACAGGGAGGGTTATAATCTGCTGCAGGAAATAATATTTTGAGCAGAAATGGTGAGAGGAGAGAGAGGAGAGCTGTGGTAATGCAGAGAAGCTGAAGAGGGGAGTGATCATCTGTTCCTACCTGTCACAGCTGATGAGGAAATAAAAGTTCAACCACCTGTTCTTTTCTTTTTAGGATTTTAGATAGTAAAAATGTACAAGCAACTGCTGTCCTAAATGTGGAGAGCCCTGAGTATGCTGCATAGCATAATTAACTGATAAAAATGACACGTACTTTTATAAACAGAATTAGTGAGAAAGAAATACCACTTTGGTAGCAGGAAATCCGTTGTGATTCAGAAGGGTGTTAGTGCAAGGAAGAACTGACAGCTGGATATGAACTTTGGTGGTAGCAGCAGTTGGACGGAGCAAAAAGTGTGTGGATGTATAGGCAGAGTTGAGTAGGATTTGAGGGGAGAATATTGTTTCCCTGCTCCAAATAGGAAAAGGTCAAGGGTGACCAAGAGAAGCTCAAGAAAAAAGCAGGTAGCAAATAAGGGGAAAAAACTTTTGTAGTGTGGAGGTACTTATAAAAATATTTGATGCAACAATTTAGAGTTGCTATTAATTATTGTGCATTTGGAATTAGGTATAATTGTAGGTGATACCACTTAACTTACTCAGATTTCATTTAGTATGTCCAGTGTTTTCTCATTATAGTAGTTAATACCAGTGGCATGTTTTTATTGTTTTACCACTCACTTTCCAGAGAAACTGTTTGGGAAGGGAGAAGTAAATCATCTTGTTTTCTGTTTTGTGTCTTCTAAAGAACTTTTGACTGAGATCCGCTTTGAGAACTTCTTTAAACTGGTGATGCGTAAAGCAGAAATAATAGCTTTTGTCAAAAGTCAAGGTCAAGCTGCAGACCTGTCAAACCAGGTGATAAATACATTTAATTTTAAATTGAGTACACTTACAAAATTCCTTGAGAAATAGTAAACGTGAACTCCCTCAACATTTAACTAGAGAAATTGTCAGACTTGGAGAACACCTTTAATCGTATTTTAGTTTCTAAGTTGTTGACATAGTCTTTACAGGGGAAGTCTTAGTATTTAGGTGGCTTTGTCAATTTAGGCTGTTTCTAATTCCACTGTAACAAGTCTTAAGACGGACTCTGAAGTATATGCTTCTGTTTGAAGCATCTCTGGTTAGAAGTATGAGGAACACAAGAATAGCAATAATAGATTATATTATGACTCTAGTCTGTAGTTTAGGAAAGGTTAGCATGAGGTCTTTAAGAATTTTCAAAATCCTACAGTAGAGAAATAAATAGTATTTCTTCCAAATAGTTATTGGCATGTACTCAACTTCATGAGTTTTATTTTTTCAGAGCTTTACTAGCAGGAATTATTTTTTAACTATATACATTTATCATTCATATAAGCCCAGGTCTGAGTGCTTACCTCAGGAATGGCTGCATCAGAAGAAAAGTTAACTTGTTATTGTCATGAAAGAGATGTAGTGCAATCACTTGTGATAGCAGCGGACTGTGGGCAATGGCAGTCTTCTGCCCATTGTTCTCAGAGAGGTTTTTATCAACTACCACTATTTTTCAATAATTATTTCACATTTCTGTAAATATATCCATACCCTCTTAAGGATGCTTCTAAGATTTTTTACTCAGGCAAAAGGGGGTGGTTTTAAATCAACTTTCAATGTTAGCCACATCTTCTCTTCTGTCAGCTGCCGTTGTAGTTTTGTATTAGGATAACACAAGCTTATTTTTTATAGTTTAGCATTTGCCCTCTTGTTTTTTACTTCCTGTAAGAAATGTCTTATCCTTTTGCTGTCTCATCAGAAGAGAACTTTTTCCTTTGCGTTCAGTTATACTTCTTCTGAAACCTACCATTTATGTACAAGTTGAAAGTGGGAAAGCTTGTTGTGGGGAGATGAAGGGATGTGTGGTACAAGACAGCCTACATGTATCCCATTCCTGTGTGTACTTATAACTTGGTTTTGGTGTTGACCGCAATCACATATTAAGCAGAGATGTTTTTGCAGTTCTGCATGATTTTCTCTCCAGCTTCATTTCTTAAGGTGGTGTCTTTCCATGTGGAACAGTTAAAAGTATTTTTGTTGTCTCTGTTTTCCCCTCCTCTATGCTCTACAAAATTTGTAACTAGCATAAGACATAATTGAAACCACTTTTTATAATATCATGTTAGTAAGGTGCCTGGGAAAGTTTATGAAGCAAGTGAAAAGGCATAGTCTTAAATTTAAGAGTTAAAAAATAACGTTCTCTTAGTACCGCCCCAAAATTCAGCTAAGCAGCTGATTAGGTGTGACTGATGCTTGTGGGAAGGCGGTGTGGTCCAGTGGATACAGAAGTGGGTGTTACATATGGAAAATGAGTTCTATTTTTGGCTTACTACTTGCTGTGGGATCTAAAGGGAGTAACTTAATCTTTTAGTTTTCCATCTGAAAAATGAGGATAATGATGCTTACTCACCTTGGGAAAGCACTCAGAGATCTACAAATGAGTGTGGCTGCTCATCAGCAGATACTAACTATTGCCAAGCCAAGAAGAAGAAATTAAATAAAGACAGCCCCCCCTTCTACTTGATTTTATTTTTCTGTTGATGCAAAATTGCTGCATAGGCAGGTGATGTGTTACATCAAATATTTGAAAGCTATTATGTCCTTTCAGAAATTGCTTCCACGTACTTCTAAAAATGTTAGCTTGAAAGAAAAAAAATGCCTACTGTGACACTACCTTTTTAAATATCATTTCTCATCTATTCTTTAATTAGAAGTCCATTTATAAGTATTTGTGATGTTGAATTATGTTCAAGCCTTAAAAATACACGTCTCATATTATCAAATGAATTAATTCGTAACAAACTCTTCACTTGAAACTTAAGAACCTTCAACTTGTTTTTCTCAAATAAATTAGAAAATTTTACTTGGAATTTCAGACATGGTCTTTCTTATGAATCAGATCGAAGTTTCTGATACCAGACACTGGATTAAATAATACTATACTCAGTCTGAGAGATATACTGTATTATTACTGTGTGTAATGTCATTGATTTAATTGATCACTATGTGTTCAATACTAGATATTCTCCAGAGTGTGTCTTTTATTTTTGCTT
>NW_026087631.1:50763216-50893216 GCF_022539395.1 Myiozetetes cayanensis
ACTTGAAATCTTTTAAATTATGTCAATACACATGCATTTTAATGTTCTCTAAAAGTTCTTGCTAACAGTTGCAGGAAGGGGATATCTCCATTACCTGCCTCCAAACTTTGTTTTTGAAAGGTTGGTAAGTAATGTGCCATTGCTTTCTCAAATCAGAATAATTTGGAAATGTTTTCAGTCCTTTTGTGCCATAGACTTTAGAGGATATTGGAGAGGCAGAAAACTCTTTAAAAGGTTGTTAAACAATGCTGTGATTAAATACTGTATGATCAGAGAGATGCTCAGTTTAGTCCAGGCTTTCTGACCTTATTTTTGCATGCTTTTTTCTCAATGACTTGGTAAACAGGGCCTTGACATATTAAGACTAAAAAAGCAGTTCTAGAATATTCCTGAATTAATACTGGTTTCTGTGCAGTTGATAAAAGTTTTCATCTTTAACTTCCATTCATTTGGGATAAGAAATGTTTCCATCTTCATAGGGCTGCATATAGTGTCACTTAGCATTTCTAGTCCCTAGCATCTGTGTTCTTGATTTGAAGATGCCAGAAGAATGGTAGAAAGATACATATATAAGAACTGTAAAATAGAGCTTTTAATTGTATAATGGAATTTAGGAATTCATTGATGCAAAAGAAGGTTTGTGTACAATTTTTTTGCTTTTATTAGTTTGAAATGTTTTCATGAAGAAATGTATGAAAATCATTCTACTGTTTACACTGAAGGACCTTTGTAACTCCAGCAGCAATAGAACATATGCTTACTACACAAATCATAAATTGTAACTACTATTGCTTTCTATATAAATCATAGATTTTCAAATACTATGACATACATTTGTGTATTAAGTGTTGCTTTAAAATGGACTAAGTATCAATAAATGGTCATTGTCACAGTCTTCCTGCTGCTGCATTTGTGCTCAGTAGGCTGACAATCTGTGGCAGACTTTAAAAGAAGTAGCAGTAATACTCTACATTACTAATACCAAGATAATTTGGAAAGCAGATGAGAAAAAGTTACCTACTTAATTTGCCCTCAGTAATCAGCTGAGGGCCTTAAGTATGGTCACAGCTTCTGTGTAAAGCAGCATGCATACATTCAAAGTCTGTGTCTGTATAGTGGAGCCTTTATTAGACATATCCGTAGGGTGAAGTTTTTTGCTTGTGATGTGCTGTGCATATTGTTGCTTACTTTGCTCTGAGTAGTGTGTGGTTGGGATTGAGAGGTGTTTCTTCTTAAGAGTGTGAAAAGGAGTGTCCTTGTGTGTCATTTAATGCCACAAATTTTGTTTCTGAATCAAAAAAATAGAAGTGTGCTTTTGAGTTTAATCAAAGAAACTGAAGGTAACTGGTTATAAATAAATCTCTTTGTTGCTTAACAGACCATTAACTGTAGCAGATGGTTTTTTTTTTCTTTTTAAGGATGAAAAATCAAGCTTAAGGAAAACAAAACACAGAAAAACGACGTTAGCATGGTCTCAGGTCAGCTGTAATTCTTGCAACCTAGGGAATATGGATTTGTTCAGGTTAAAATATTATGTGTACAATTACATAAAAGTTGGAGAAAATTGCCATGTCACTATCATGTTTAAGAGAGGTATTCTTGGACATGCAGAGATTCTTCTGCATTGAGGAAGTCCTGATGCAGATGTTTGTGTGCAGTGAGTTCAGTGCTTATTTCAGGCTTTTGTCCTTGCAGGTGAGCAAAGATCATGTTGATAGATTTTAAAAAAAGTGCTTTAAGATCATCCTGATGAAGCCAAAATAACATGTTGCATTCTTCAACAACAGTATAGTGAACAAGATTCAAATATCATTTATGAATCTGGCAAAGATGTAATTTACATTTGACATTCATAAATACCTCTACTAGATTTCAAATATGGTGTATTATAGGATGAGTTTGTTTTGCCTTGTAGGTGATACTGTGTAGAAGTGTTTCAACTTATATTATACACTTACCCTGACACATGATGTCTTTCTCTGGGGAAAAATTTGAGCTAGGCACTTCTGTTGGAAGAAAGCAATATGCATGAGTTGTTATAGTGTAATTGTAACTGCAAAATTATACATTATAGCCAGTCAGGTTCAGTATGTTTTCACTTTAGAGGTCTCTAAAGTACTGGCTGTTTGCCAAAAATCAAAATAATATACTAGAAATCATTTGTAGGAACTTCTTTGAAGTCATGTAGACTCAATGCCAAAATCTATATTAATCCCTCTCAACAACGTCCACTATTTCAAATTCATAATTAGGATGCAAGGTGAGGCTGACACCTTACTTGGTTTTTCTAACTGCTAAACTACTTCAGATAATCATAGAATCAAAGAATCATTGAGGTTGAAAAAGATCATTGAGTCTAAGTGCAAACCTAACGCTGCCAAGTCTACCACTAAACCATGTCCCCAAGGCAGTCCTCAGTCTTTTGAGTGAGGTGGTCAGTGGAAGGACTGAATCACTAAATTGAAGTAAATTACTTGTTTATATACTGGGAGAATGCCTCTTCCTTGAAACACCTAATCATGCTGCTTGGTGAAAGTCTCACACATGCATCAACCACCAGACCACCTGCTTTTTTCCTTTTAGGAGCATACATAGGACAAAATGATAGTAAATCTTGGAGACAAGGACAGGTGACCTACAAAGAGTATAGAGATGAAGTACAGTTGTTTAGGGATGGGGTGAGGAGGGTCAAGGCAAAACTGGAACTGAACCTGGCAGGAGATGCAACAAATAACAGGAAGGGCTTCTACAGGTAGGTTAATCAGAAAAGGAAGCTCAAAGAAGGTGTACCAACCTGATAAACAAGACTGATGAACAGGTAATAATAGAGGAGAAAGACTGAACTCACCAACTTTTTGCCTGAGTCTGCAATTGTGACCTCTCTTTCCACACTGCTGTGGTGAACGGTCAGGAGGATGGGGACAGGGGGAGCAAAGTCCCTCCCGGCTGTAAGAGAAGATCAGATTCATAACCACTTGAGGAACTGGAAGGCACATAAGCCTTTAGGACCCAGTGAGGTGCATCCCTGAAGGAATTGGCTGATGTAGTTGCCAAACCACTCTCCATGATATTTGAAATGTCATGGCAGTCAGGGAAGTCCCAGGTAACTGGAAAAAAGGAAACATTGTACCCATCTTCAAAGAGGGTAGAAAGGAGGACCCTGGAAACTACCAGCCTGTCAGCCTCACCTCTTTTCCTGGGAAGGTCGTGGAACAGATCTTCCTGGAAGCTGTGCTAGGGCAGGGACAAACAAGACAGCCAGCACAGCTTCACCAAGGGCAAGTCCTGCCTGACCAGCTTAGTGGCGTTCTAGGATGGAGTGACGACATCAGGGGACAAGGGAAGGGCTACAGATGTCATTTGTCTGGACTTCTCTAAAGCCTTTGACACGGTCCCCCACAACACCCTTGTCTCTAAATGGGAGAGATGGATTTGATGAGTGGACTGTTTGATGGATAAGAAAGTGGTTGAATGGTCACATCCAGAGGGTAGTGGCCAACGTCTCAGAGTCCCAACATGCATCAGTGACAAGTGCTGTCCCTCGGGGGTCCCTACGGGGACCAGTGTTCTTTAATATCTTCAGGAATGACATGGAGGGATCAAGTGCACCCTCAGCAAATTTGCCGATGACACCAAACTGAATGGAGCAGCTGACACACCTGAAGGATGGGATGCCATCCACAGGGACCTGGACAAGCTCTAGGAGAGGGACCATGGGAATCTTATGAGGTTTAGTAAGACCAAGTGAAAGGTGCTGCACCTGGGTCAGAGCTGTCCTGGTATCGGTGCAGGCTGGGGGATGAACAGATGGAGAGCAGCCCTGCTGAGAAGGACTCGGAGGTGCTGGTGGAGGAGAGGCTGGACAAGATCCAGCAATTTGCACTCACAGCCCAGAAAGCCAATTGTATCCTGGGCTGCATCAAAAGCAGTGTGGGCAGCAGGTCAAGGGAGGGGATTCTGCCCTTCTACTCTGCTCTGGTGAGACCCCACCTGGAGCACTGCATCCAGCTCTGGGGTTCCCAGAACAGGAAGAACATTGACCTGTTGGATGGAGTTCTGAGCAACCTTTTGTAGTTGAAGGTGTCCCTTTCCACAGCAGGTGTGATTGGAAATAGTTGATCTTTAAGGTCTTTGTTAATCCAAACCATTCTGTGATTCTGTAATTCTGTGATTACTTTAACATATGATTCTTTTTGAAGGGATGATTTGAGACCATACAAATATTAGAGTAAAAAAAAAGGGCAGAGAAAAGGATTAATTTTGGCAGTCTTACAGAGGGAGACTTTTGTTGATAGTGATCATTTGTTTGAAAATCATCTCATTTAAAAATCAGTGGAAGTTATTTGGGTGGCTTTGGTTTTGGTTTTTTTGTGTTTTGTACTTTGTGGGTTGTGGTGGTGGTGGTGTTTTGTTTGTTTGTTTTAGTTTTCTTGCAAGTTTTTATTGTCAAAAGTATTAATCTAAAAACTTAGAGTAAAAATTTTTGGAACTTACTTTATAATGTCTGAAATTGTCTGAAAACACTAGTGGTTTAAAGATATGATCATTAATATGTGACCATTAATATCATTAATTATTTAGGGAAGTGTAGAGCCTAAAAGTGGATGGCAATGCAAAAAACAAGAGAGTTAGGATGCATTAGAAATTGAAGGGCTTCCTAGCAGACATGGCTTTTAGAAGATGCAGAACCGTTAAATGTGCCTTTGGTGGAAAGTGTTTTCCAGAATTTGACATGATGTCCTTGAGTGTCTGTGTGTCTAGATGAATTAGCCCAAATTGAATGAAGGTATCCTGTTGCTTTTCTTAGATTGCAGAAAATAGGAGTTAGCTTGCTTGCTTGTTTGGTTTCTCTGCCCCCTACCAGAGGGATTCTGTCATTACTCTGGCAGTCCATATTAGTATGACTTAAGTATGCTGTAATGTTGGGCTTTCCAACAGCTCCTGAAATAATGCAGACTAGGATGTTGACATTATTTGTTTGGGAGTTTTTATATCTTTTTATTAATTATTAATTGTTTTTGTAAGAGCTGTGTTATGACTGTGAGTAATACGTAACTGGTAATTAAAATATTGTGAAAATACTGTTTCCTGCCAGTAGTTGTCTTTTCTTTGTTTTCCTGGTTTTCCATCTTCCTCCTAATACTATAAAATTATATTTAACTTGCTCTCACAGCTTCAGTTGAAAGATCATGTAAATGTGGCTGGGTTACATGATAGCCCTTCTCCCCTTAGCTGTTTCAGAGTTACTGGAGCATAGTCTTACCATAAGTGTGAGAGAGCATATAGCTCTCACAGCTCAGTAGGTAATTCTTGGATTATGTCAGGGATAATTCCAGTAGGAGGGCAGTAGAAGGGTTACCTAGATAAAATTATTTACTCCACAGCTTTAACAGAATGTAAATTAGAGTAGTAGAATTATAATTGTCATCATTCTTGAAAACAAATTTTTTTTCCAAGAATATGTTTTTTATCCAAAAATATATACATTTAATCAGGGTCAAAACTTAATGTGTGTTTATTATTGCAGCATTATTAAGCTGAGGAACAAATACAAAAGAAAGCAGACATAATTTTGTGCTTAATAATAATAACAATAACAATGCCTCTTTAAAGTCCCAGCTCACACCATTCTGTGATTCTGTGATGATTCTACAGTACTTTGTACAGGAAGTATGTCTGCCTCTGTTTTCTGTAGTAGGTTTAATAAACCCTGTAGTGCTTTTAATTTTAAATAATTATGGAAAATATTTTTTGTATCAATGTAAGATTAATTAATAAGGACTTACTGAGCTGGCAAAAAGAAGCATGTTCATTCTGAAAGGATTCAGTGGTTTGTAACTAGTCAACTCTGTTGTGATAGAGAAAGTCAGAACTCCTATCAGTGATCTTAGACTTCTCCCTTTACATGATTAATGAGTGGGGGACTTTTAAAACAAAATCGTAATGTTGTACTTGTCCTTACATATGCAATAGTTTAAAAATACTTGCAGCTTCTTTTAGGGTGATGGACTGCCTTTCAACATGTGTAGTTCTAACAGTGGCCAGTCTGACTAGTACCAAGATAGCATTACCATACGATAACACTGTGGAGTCCCTACACTTGGCTTTCAGTCAGAATGGGGTGGGAGGGCAGTCAGTATTTTAATGTTTTTTACTGTCTTTCTAAACAGCTTTATAAAAAAAGTTTTGCAAGTTTAATCTTAATAATCTTCACCCAAAAAAGCAGACACGCTATGTCATAAAATAACTATTAGTGACTAGTTTGTATCCTATAAATCTAACTTGAGTTGATAATATGGTCCATTACCAGCTAACTGCACAGAGTATTTTTCATTTTACACTCTTCAGTTACTTTTTAGTGAAGTGTTAAAAAATATGAAGCTTTTCTCCTCTCTAAAATTGCACACTGTCTGTCTGTTATTAGGAAGATAACAGCTCTTATAAATGTTTCAGTAAGCGTTAAGTAGACAGTTATGTGCACTCTCATTCCACGCTTATTTGCTTACTGTAATAAACTGATAAAATATGTGTGGTTTGTCTCTGTGTTTCTGCAGGCATCATGAGTCACATAGATTTCCTTTAGAAATAATGTTGTGTCTACAGAATTGATTGGTTATTTTCATAAACCATCCAAAGGTACACAAACTATTTCTATAATTTAAACATATGCGTATGTGCAAGATTTCTAGGAGATTATCTCCTGGTTAGTAGATGCTTCTTGTTCTGTTAACTCCGTGTAGTATTATTTTAACCCCACAGTGATTGCAGGTATCTGCCCTATGGGTTTCTCTAAGTATCACAACTCTGTACATCAAAAATGTTAGAATTAAAAAACTCTGTTTGCTAGACCGATGCAACTGTTAAATACACCACATTGCAGTCATATCAGCCTTGTCAGCTTAAAACCCTTGCTAGCAAGTAGAGAGTTTGAGAACTCGTTTTCCAGAATTAAATTTCTTCAACATATATACATTTTATTTATTTCCAGTACTGCCACATTAAATGGAAGTGAAAATTAATGTTCTATGGGAGGAAAGATGGCTTAAACATCATGTCAGTATTCTGACTGTCCTTTATGTTTCTGTTGCTATGTGTAGTATAATACTGAAAATGGAAGTGAACGGGCTCAGGAGTGAAATTGTGACTGAAACAAGAAGTAACGCTGAAGGGGACATAGATTAAAATTTCTAAAAATCACAGAGAGGGTTCAGTAAAACTGGAATCAGTGTTAAATTAAGTACAGTAAAGAATTTTTCTGTTCGTGTATGCATTTTGGAACATCTCATCCCAAATACCATCACACGGCATGTGAAGGACAGTCAGGGGGTCAGGCCCAGCCAGCACAGATTAGTGAAAGGTGAAGGTCCAAAAGGCTGAGGCCAATGGTATGAGATTCAACAAGGCCCAGTGCCAGGTCCTGCCCTTGGGTCACAACAACCCCAGGCAGTGCTACTGGCTGAGGCAAGAGTGGCTGGAAAACTGCCTAGAGGAAAAAGACCTGGTGTTGCTGTTTAAAGCAGCTGAACATGAGCCAGCAGTGTGCCCAGGCCACCAGTGGAATCCTGGTTTGTATCAGAAACAGTGTGGCCAGAAGGACCAGGGCAGTGATTGTCCCTCTGTACTCAGCACTGGTAAGGCCACACTGAATTCTGTATCCAGCTGTGGGCTCCTCAGTACAAGAAGGACATTGAGGTGCTAGAGTGTGTCCAGAGAAGGGCAACAGAGCTGATGAAGGGTCTAGAGAGTAAGTCCTATGAGGAATGGCTGATGGAGGTGGTGGTGTTTATCCTGGAGAAAAGGAAGGTCGTGGGGGGACCTTACTACTCTCTACAACTACCTGAAAGGAGGTTGTAGCCGGATGGGGTTCAGTCTTCTCCCAGGTGAATGATCAGACAAGAGGAAATGGCCTCAAGTTGCCCCAGGGGAGGCTTAGGTTGGGTATTAGGAAATTTCACTAAAAGAATTATCAAGCATTAGAATAGGCTG
This sequence comes from Myiozetetes cayanensis, assembly GCF_022539395.1. Taxonomy (NCBI): domain Eukaryota; kingdom Metazoa; phylum Chordata; class Aves; order Passeriformes; family Tyrannidae; genus Myiozetetes; species Myiozetetes cayanensis. Next base: position 50,771,203 of record NW_026087631.1, read on the forward strand.
CCCAAGGAACTGGTGAAATCACCATTTTTGAAAGTCTTCAGAAAGCCTGTGAATGTGACACCTGGAAGCTTGGTTTTGTGGGGAAGATGGGAATGCTGGGTTGACAGTTGGACCCTGATTTTAGAGATATTTTCTAACCTTAATGAGTATGTGATTATCTACATGTTGGACTTCTGACTAGACTTGACTGGACTACTGACTTTTTATGTTTTCATTCCTATTAATAAATAGTGCTAATAAAACCAACTGTAAATTAGTACAGAGAAGCTAGTGTACTTCAAAATACTTGTGTTAACATGAGTTAAACATATATCCTAAGATTGTTAATGTAAAATGGGTGAGCCATTTCATGAAATAACAGTTCTATATTCATGTCCCATTCAAATGAATATTAAAAGTAAAGACTAAGCTTAAGCTTAAAAATAAATTACATCTTAAAACTTCAGTTTTGTTCATTATTTGAGCAATGGTTTAAGTGATGTGCTAATTTGATGGGTTAATAACCTCTTACTCTTATTGTCTCTTTGTGTGTAACAATAAGATATTTATTATTCAAAGCATTTCATTGCTTATTTCTGAACAACTCAGTTGTTTTTTTGAGATTTTGACCTTGTCAGTTATTTCTAGAAAACTAAGCAGAGTATTAATCTGCGAAAATTTGGTTCTTGTATTCAAAGATGTTTTGAGTAACTATGAAGGGCCATACAAATTATAGTTTTTCATACATTTTGCATTGGCTGTAAATCTAGTCATGTGATGTCAAATAGGTTATTGTTTTATAAATATAATTTAAAGGTAAAGTAACCCTAATTTTATCATATATTTATCCATGAAAAATGGCTTTGGAGTAAAAAGATACCTGGTTGTTGTGGATTATGTAAAATTTCACTGAACTGTGTTCTTGGATAAACATATTAGATGTTTCCATGCTTATCAGGGATCAGGAATTGGACTGAAAAAATTGACTCAGTTTCAAAAATATGGTGCCTATATTCTTGGAGTGGTATTGCTATTATTATTTGAAGAGGTGCAGAAATTTATAGTATGTATTCTATGGTAAACAACTGTATTTTCTTCTGACCATATGGGAAAGTTAAAAATGTTCCCTGAGAACATTGTATTATCTTTATGAGGTGAAGAAAATGACTGAACTTCACCAATTTATTTTAAAAGTATTAACAAATGGTACATATTCAAAGTTTGGTAGTGTGGAGTTTCCTCAGTTCAGAGATGATTTGAAACTGCCCTTAGTCTTCACACTTAAGACTACTGGTAGATAATTAATTTGTTTCTAGAAAAACTGATACCAGAGTTTTTGTATATTAAAGAAAGAAACAACTACATAAAAAGTTGAAAGTGAAATCTAATGTGGAAGGTTTTACAGAGGTATTTGTGTGGTCACATCTTGCATGTGTTGTTCTAATTACAGTCACATAGTGGTTGACTTTTGAGGGGATGGGAATCCTTTCTGCTTTTTTTCCTTCATTATTTATTTTTCATTCAGTATGATGTGTGTGAAACCTAATGCATCTCCCAGAGCCGCCTCTGAAAACCCATGCAATCAGTTCCTCATGTAGTTTTCCTCAGCTTTCGTCAATGTCATACTCACACTGTTAAGCATTTATTAGTTGGCCTTCACAGATACTTATTTGAGGTGATGGATATTATTAGCCTGGCTTTCCTGTTCAGAAACTTGTGCTCAGAGATGAAGATCAAGTTTGTTACGTGCTTGCTAACGTCCAAGTTTTTCAACAGGATACTTTGCAACCATAAGTTTTCCAGATGCCCTCCCATTTCTGTAATACTTTATGGGTTTAAATCTGAGCTCTTACTGCATCTCCTATTATTATTCTATTACTGAAAGTGTTCCCTAAACCTTTAGATGAGCTCCTCTGTGTTAAATGTGTCGGTCAACAAAATGTAGCAGCCCTGCAAGTGTTTTGTAGAGAAGGCAAGATGAAAGCTTGTTCTCCTTGCTTAGCTACTTGGAGTTTTGAACAGCCTGCTACCTGCAGTTGTCTCTTTCACTTAGTTACACATTCAGGGTTGTGGATAGGGCAAGACAAGAGGGACACTCATCAGCAGAAACATAAACAGATGTATCTAACAGATCTACTGTCAAGTTCAGTAGCTCATAGAGTATTGACCAGACAAATGGGATTTTTGTGCTGAGCATTTGGCTTTTTTCAAATTCTGCGTTCTGCTTGTTTGGTGTTAGTTTCATGTAATTCCCTAACCTTTCCTTAAAACTTGTTTAAAGAATTCAGATTCACTTTTATGCAGATTTCTGCATATGCCTTAGTGTTTTACTTTTGAGCTCCTGATTACAAGATCTCCTTGTCAGTAGTATTTGAGAACGTTTGCACACTGCATGTCTTTTTTCATGCTATTTCTGCAGGATAGAGTGGACCCAAACATCCTTGAGATTTCTCTTACTGCTCTTAGTGGCAGGACTGTTTAAAAGTGGCAGCATCCTTCTGCTCTTTATCACTGTATTTTTACTTTTTCACCAGTGTAATTATTAGGCAACATTTTTTTTGTGGTTTTAAGGACAGGAGCAGAAGACAATTTCTCACTACACTTTCACATTACGCAGTGGGTTTGGGATCACCCTGGAGTTCTGATGCATAGAATGTTTCTTGCTGGAAAAAAACCATGACTATTCTAACTGTAACTGTTAAAAAACCTGATTTTAAATAGATAACTATAGTTAAAAAAAATGAAAAAATACTATAATGGAGAGTGAGACAGATAACAACAAAGTTGAAACTGCTTTGTCTCAGCACCAGAAATGTTGGCCTCTGTTATCTGATATCTATTACTCCAATTTTTTAATGTATTTGAATATGTCCTTACATGTTTCTGGTTCACTAAAATTCCAACTTGAATGCAGGTGTTCTAGCTGAGTGATAAGTGCAATATTTAATTGTTATTTTATTTGTTCTTCACTTTCAACATTTGCCAACTCTTGTTTTGTACTTAAACAGGTCACTACTCAAGTCTCTGTACCAACAAAAACATATGAACTGCTTCATCGAATGAGTGGAAAAGGATTAGCAGCTCATTATCACTTTTCAAGACAGCCAGGCCTTTTTGGGGATCATATGGTACCTGTGCAAGTGACAGTAACAAATACAACTGATCAGAAGATAGAGAATATTCACATTGAGGAGAAGAAATTACCTCCAGGCATGAGGATGCATGAGTTTAATCCAATAGGTAATATCCTATCTTTAAAAATACAGACTCTTAACATTTCAAATAGAGGAAAGTGTTTTTGCATAGCCATACTTATATTCATAATGTATGTGTGTGTGTGTGTATGTAGCTATACATAAACACTCTCATGCAACTGTCTTTTCTTAGGTAGTCTGATTTTAACACAGATTTAATTCAGTGTTCCCTTTGACTTTGAAAAGAATTCCTTAGGTCAGAACTTCCATGCCTGAAAACTTACCTGCTTATTTAAATATCAATTATATTACAACTCTTCCAGCTGATACAATAAAATTTTTCTGCATACCTACAAACTTTGATTCTCTTACAACCTTAGTCTAGAATGGGATACTGTTAAGAATGGATATCTATATATTCACAATTGTTTCTTACCAAGCTTTAAGTATATTTGTAGATGTGATGTGTATTGGTGACTCAGAGCATTGTCATTTTGTTTCTTGTGAGCTTATGGCAGAGTGGGAGCGTATCTTTTAGTTAACTTACATCTACCATACTTCCACAAAGTGTGTCTGCCTAGACTGGATAGAAAGCAATGCTGCAGTCAGCCCAAACCTAAATTGTTTCAGTTTCTACCATCTGATTGCAAAGGTTTTTTGCTACACTTCTATTTAGTGGGAAAGAGTATAAAACCTGAGAAAGAACACAGATCATAGCATCTTTTATTCAAGAGCAGTATCTGTGCACACAACCTACTTTCTGTTTTTTTAGGACACTGTGGTGTAGTCAGAAGGAACAAAAATGTCGATTTCATAATACAGATGGAAAGGACAGACGTGCTCCTTTTTGACACAATCTCCTATTTCTTTAGACACATTTCTTCTCCTTCAATGAACTACATTATTATGTGAATCTGTATCATGTTAGAAGAATATGGGAACAAATTTTTAAACCACAGCAGTGAAGTACAGAATATTCTTTAAGTAGTTAAGACTGTTGGTATTAAATGCCTCTGTGCTATTAAAATACTTATTTTTTTTTAACAGTGTAAAGTTTATATATATTGATGCCAAAAAACTACAAAAACAATTGTCCAATGCTACAGTTCATTTCAGAGTTCAAATTATGGAACTGTTTCTATTTTGGTAATGATATATTTTATCAAGACAGTTACTTTTAGGAACTGTATTAGTCTTTGTTTAAGTGAACTTTATGTTTATTCCTCAAGATAAGAAGTCCGGCTCAGAGTTCTGAATTCAAGTTAGTTTTGACTATTACCTTTATTGTATATCCCTCCCTTTAAAACATTTAAAGAAATAAAGCACAAAGGCTTACAAGTAGAAATATAGTAACACTGTAAATTGGATCAAGAAGTACTGTACCCACAATAACATCAATTAAAAGTAGCATTCACTTGTTTCACATAAAAACCGTGGAGGAAAAACAAAGCTATACATCATCCGTAGTTCTTTAAAAAAATGTTACTTTTCTTACTTGAATGCAAATTTTCTGTATTCTTTGTCACTTTATCTAGAACAAAGGTCATATACGTTGTTCTTATTATGGTTTATGTTTCCAACATTTGGAAAACACATCCTGTAATTTGCCCACCAGAACCAACAGGAGTGTCAGCGTAGACAGGTATTCCTACTGGAGTATAAACCTAGTTTTGCCTCAGTCACTGCAATTACTGTTAGCAACTGTCCTGATTTTTCCAGTAGAAATGGTCCAAATTATTTCACCCAAGTCCCCCTGCAGAACTTTTTCATGTTGGCTAATTGCCTTTGAAACCCCCTTTGAAAACATTAAGCTCAAAGACTTTGGTAAAGTTTATTCTGAATTTGAGCTGGAGCCTGTAATCTTTCAATGCTTTACACAGACTCCTTGGAATACTTTGTTTTTCATTCATTCATACCCTAGCATTAGTTTAGACTCTGCCTAACTGCATCAACTCTATGTTTCCCTATTTTTCCAAACTTAATCTTGATATGAAATTTTGTTTCCTTTTGTCATGGAGCAGTTGCCTACTTTTCAGTTCCTGAAAAACATCAGATACATCGTGAATAGTCTGGAAATTGGACATTTTTCTGCCTGTCCAAGTCTTTTTATTTGAATTCCTCTCTTTTAACTGTGCTTTTAGCTTTTCTTTGTTGTAATCTTGAGAAGTCAAACTTTGCTTAGGTGCTTGTTTTTAATATTTCTACTTAGAGCTTAAAGCAAAAAGCTTTTAAAGAAAGCTTTGTCTTTACAACATTAAGGAAATAGTGTAGTGATTTAGTCAAGAAGCTAAGAATGATAATATCTCTTGATAACTGACAATATATATATACTGCTTGTATAGCACAGAATGATCTATCTTCCATTTTGTGTTTATAATTTTTCTTCTCCTTTCCAACTAATGCAATTGGAATATTAAGAGATTAGTAAACCACAGTAATTGTGAAATAGTTTAAGTTCAGCTCATTTTCCACTACAGTGTGTATTAATGCAAATGTTAATAATAGTTGTTGTGTTTTCCTATTTACGAACTAAATCTGCAAACTGGTGTTATTGAAAATCTCAGTGCTGGATCTGTATACAGTTAAAAGGATGTAACTTCAATATGTTTTTTTCTGTAAAATATTTTCTTCAGTTACCTAATACAAATCCTTGTTTTGTTGATAGAGATGTAAGATTGAAATGGCAACATTTCATGTGCACTAACTGTGGGAGGGAGGATCCAAGGCATCGTAACAGGGAGAGGGGATCCAAGATGTGCAAGTGTGACATTTGGGTGATACCTACTTGAAATAAAACAACAACTATTGATTCTTTTCTTATGGAGCTTTTTATGTGTTGTTTTTGTGTGAAGTTTGAGTATTTGCATCTGGGGTCTTCTGTTGCCTTACACGGATGCTTTACCTGTTACAAATCTCTTCATTTAGAGTGCCTTGAACCTGGAGGATCCACTACCGTTACAGTGGGTATTGACTTCTGTGATTCTACTCAGACAGCCAGTTTCCAGTTATGGTGAGTTCTTGGTAGGGGGAGGGTAATTTTTGGAAGGCCTCTTGGAAGGCAAAAGTAGTGTTTATTGCAAGTTTACTTGCCAGTAACAGACTCTATTCATTAAATATTTAGAGAATTAAACAAAACTCACAACATGATGTATATCCAACATGTTCTTAGAAAAATAATACATGATTAGTGTTCAGTTTTACTATTAGAAGAACTGTTTTCTTCAACATTTAAATTCTTTTTAGCACTTGTGTCTCAAAACACAGATTTGATAGTAAGCCCAAATCTTTGAGGGTTTGAAATCATGTGTTTACACTCAAAAACTCTTTGACATGTTGTGTTTGGGGGACCTAGTTTTTCTCTTTGATGTAAATGATATTAAACAGAAACATAAAGTCTTCTTCTGATTTAGAATTACTTCTCTGTTCTTCAGCTTTACTTTTTTGTTCTGCTCTTCTTGGGATTCTTCTTATTAACAACAAGGAGTAGTTAGGTCTGAGTATTCTGCTGTAGTGTTTTGTGTGTGTTCTTCCTTGTAAGAAATTTCAAGTCAAAAAAGCACTTAGTGTGAGCAATTTTGCTACCTCAAGTCCTTATTATGGCTGTTTGTGATCTGTGTAACTTGACTGCATGAAACCAACCCCAAAACTTGCTGACCTAAAGAGTTTATTGCTCATATTGTAGATTCATTCATTTAGAGAGAATGAAAACAAGTAACTGGCTGGCCAACTAGATTTTGTCTTACATTCTTGATTTTTGTTTTTTGTGCTTTTTATTGGCGCATTCAAGGTCCTCCTTTGTATGAGTTCCTTCTGCATTCTAGGATAACAGGGAACCTGTTCACCCAGAGAGAATTTTGTTATAAACTAGCATTTGAAACCAGGGTAAATTTATAGTAGCGGTGTCCAAACACTGGGAAAGAATGGAAGGGGGAAACCTTCTTTCAGAGCTGCTTTTATGTAGTCTTTGAAACTGTGCAAAAGCAGCATATAGATCTGCATGTCTTTTTTTTTATTTACACGTTTTGAAATAATGGGATTTTTACATGTTTTGTGGCAAGAATCACTGTTTTCAGTATTCTGTACCAAAAAAAAGATACTGAAGAGACATTCACGTTGCTGCAATCGAGTTTAAGAGAAACCCTTTGAGAAAGTTCTGTACACTGTTTTTAAGTACTGTAGCAATTTCAGGGTACTTCTACTAAGGACAACTTGTGCAATTTACATGTTATTAAAGATAGCATGAAAATATTAATCGTAGAGATGTACCCTAGTGACTCTAAAAGTACTGCTAAAATAAGATTACTTGTTCTAGGAGCAAGAAGGTTTTACTATTGAATTTTTTCTTTCCGTTTCTCAAACCTTTCCCTGTACAATGGATACTCCTACGTAGTCATTTTACACCTATTTTTACCTCCAGCAAGGTGTCTGCAGCATGTGCCTCACATTGTCATAGCTGGTCATGTATGCTGTTTGCTGGAATTTGGAAACAGCTTTGGACTGTTGTCTGATGCTAGATTTGTTTGGGAAGGAAGTTCCCTTCTATGGAATTTCAAAATTGCTTAAAAATTATAGGCTCTCTTTCCCTAAATATATTTGAGTTTTTAAAAAAAGAATATTCTCAGTTTATCAAACAGAAACAGTCTTTTTTAAATAGAGCAGATTTTTTTTTCAAGTACGTATTTTCAGTGTACCAATGATTTGATTTCTAACTTACACCATTTATTTAACAATCTTCGCAGTGATGAGGATAAGCAATGTAGCATAACACATTGATTTTATGCAGATCATCACCTTTATGTTTTGGGAGGTCTGCTGTATTAGTGATATATAAAAACTGATTACTTTCTCCAACATTGCCTCGTAATTGTTTATTATTTTCCTATTAGACAAACAAGACAGATCAATATTCCTGAACACCAACCAGACTATGAGTAACGTCACTGTAAATAGATTTGCCTCAGACCTCAGTGGTGTATTCATTTTAATGATTTAGACAATGTGAGTCCAATGACAAAGCGCTAAAGCTAAGTTTAAAATTAAATTAAGAATAGGAATCACTTACTTTGTTCCTTTGCTAATTGATAGGGCCTTGTTTCTTTGTCACTAGTTCTTAGAAAATAGTATACTAGTAGGTAAAATGTTCTTTGTATTAAACTTGCTATTTGAAAACATATGTTTTGGGAACAATGTCTTAGATAACTCAGATGCAGCCTTTTTAATTTGTCATACTTCTTAAAAAACTTTTATCCAGAAGAAGGAATGACTTCTGTAAGTTTGTCAAAATATAGTTGAAATACTGTGCAAAATATGTTGATATTCCTGTATATCCTACCAACATATCCTTATGAAAGACATTGTCAGTTATTTTGCGTTTTTTTTAGAAGCATGTTCAGCAGTAAAGTGTTCCTGATCATAATAATTTTCTTTATGTTGTTCTAAGAGGAACAGTTTATCTTGCATCAAATGTAATTGATCCTGAAGTGGTGTAATCACAATTACTCACTTTCTTAATTGGCCTGCCCAAAATCAGAAAATGGAAACCGATCAGCAGTGTTTAAATCAATAGCTTTGTAGTAAAACCTGTGGGGGTAGGGACGTAGTGGTAATGGGTAGATCAATTGGTCTTAGATGCCAATCATGGACTGTGTGTTTTGCATAGCAAACACTGCCTTTTTGCTTGGGGATGTGCTGTGGTACTATTGGTTTGATAAATACAAACTGTATAAAGAAAAAACCTAACAAGAACCATAAAATATTTAGATCTTTTTCTCAATTTGTTGTACAAATTTAAGGACAATGAAGGAGAAACTGCATTATAGACAGGTTTGAAGGGCTGAGCTTTGAAAGACCTCCCTCACAAATACTGTTTTTGTTAAGCAAAGCTTACCAAGATCACATACCTAATTAAAAAGAAGTGAAACCCCTTAACTTGAAAACTGTGCTTAATGCATTTATTTAGAATGTGTGTTATAATGTTCACGCTATGTACTTGTAAGGAGAGTATCTCTTCATTGCTATTTTTCTTGTGCCACTTCCTTGCAGAGGTAGACTATTTCAGCCACACTGGTGTTCTGCATGATAATGCCTCTCAAGAAGAAAGTTGAAGAGGAATAAATGGAGGAACTTGGTCTTTTAAAAGATTTTTTGAGTGTTACTCTGTCTTTTTGGGTTCCAAGTTAAATTTTAGTATATTCACCATCCCAGTAAGAGACGTCAGCCTTAGGTAAGCAGGTAGACAAAGGCTGAGTAGTTGAGCAAGTTGAGCAGTTGAGCAAATGTTGGAATGTATCCTTGATGCAACAGACTAACTGCAGTACTCCCCTGACTGTGGAATTACTTTTTTTGTCCTTGTTAGATTTTAAAGATTTCCACATCAGTGTGTTTTCTCTTGAATCCTTGAACTACCTTAACAATCCTACCACTGTCTCTTACACTATCTTTATTGTCTTGCGTGTCTCTACTTTTCAGATATTCTCAAGTCTTTCTCACCACTTACCAGTTCTCTAAGATATCTGAACAAAGATTTTGGGGCTTTGCCATCTCAGAATTTGGCCATGGATCCTTGGAATGAAGATATTTTAATCCCTTGAGAAAAAAAGACAAGGAAGATTATAGAAACACAGAGGGTTACAGCATATACATACCATTATCCTGTTTTGTGTACGTGTATTTAGCATTATGAATTCCTGTCTACCTTTGTAAAACACAGTAGGCAAATCTCCAGTTTCTTGTAGGTATCTGATGAATAAGGAAAAGTGAAGGGGAGACCTCCTTTTTACAACATTGAAAGCTGAAGAAGAAAGTTTATCTTTACCTCTTCTTCCCTATTCTTTTCATCCCCTCTTTATAAACTCTTAGCTGTTCCCAAAACCATGAAAGAATAGTTTCTGGAGAACCTGTTCTTTTCTGTTCTTTTTCTTGTTCTTTTGAATAGTATGTATGGTGGTGTTTAGCTTTCTTTGAAACCACTTGGCGTAGGAGAAGGGTCCATGCAAGGCATCTCTTTGGCTGGTTTTCTCTGGATTTAAATGCAAAGAATACAATCAGAGCACTCAAGAAGAAAGGGAAACGGAATGAAAGCAGCAACTTCTATGACTTCCATTCTTTTTGAGAATAATTAGGTATGGAAAAGAGTGTGATACATGGTAGAGGTTTTTACAAACACAAGCTGGCTACCTTATATTGGCATTTCCTATGTTCCAGTTCATTAGAAGGGCTAGGACGCTGTACATACTCTTTTGCTGTTGTTATGCTGATAGAAAAGGAAACTGTCTGTTCCTTCATCTGCCTTGGACTATATAAAGAAAACATTTTGTTGATTACTCCAGAAAAGGTTGGTGTAGCAGGAAGAATGTAGCATTTTCTTAAATTAACTAAATCCCATGAATGAAATTTGAAAACCTTGTTCAGTCTGCTCTCTGCAGGTTCTATCTTATTGTAAAAGATTTTGCTCTAATTTTTTTTTCCCAGAAGGAGGTTTTTTGCAACATGAAATTCCCTTACTTCACTCTGTGTTGCTGTAGAATCTCATCAAGCAGAACTCCTACCTGCAAAGTGGAGTAAATGAAGAGGATCAGTTGTGTAGCAGTCAGTATTTCCATTGAGTGCAAGCATGCATTCAGGTATAGATGCTTGCACAAAAGCATCTGATTAAAATTACGTAGTGGAATATTGTCGCGGGTCGAGGCAGGACACGACATGGCTTCAGGATACCAGCAACTTTATTACAACAGTGCAGCTACTTTATACAGTTCTAGGTGACACATGTACACGCACCATTGCTTTACTACTAACATAATAACTCATGACTGGACATACAACCACACATGTCTGAACACAATAGGTCAGCATTCTTGACAGGAAACCCATTCTGTGTTACAGTCCTTTTTGTCCATGGCTGAACCTCTGCCAGGTGTAGACGTTCCATCTTCGGTATTTCAGCTTACAGAGAGCCCAGAACCATCTGGGCTCCCCCACAGAATATGATGTGGAATATGTTAAAAGCTAATGTTAGAGATGGAGGACTGTCTTCACAACACTGTCACTTGCATTTTCACATGTTTCATGCTGTTTTCTTCCCTAGTGCTTTGTCAGCAGATCACCAAGTTGTTTATAGATAGGACAAGAAATGTGGTACTTTTCTCTTTATTTCATTACTCTAAAGCAGTCAGTTGACCCTATTCCAGAAGACTGTTATACTGAGATAGATAACTGACCTAGGAAAAACAAGGCAGGACATGGACAACTGCTCTCATTTGTTTTATTGCTTTCGCCTTTTTTCTCGTAAAAGCCAGATGCTGTCCTTTCCTCAGCAAAACTATGAACAAAGTCTCTTAGACTTCTCTATTCCATCTTTTGTTTTCCTTTTCCATTCTTTTTTTATTATTTTTGGAGATACTTTGAATACAAGACAAAAATTGTAAACTGGTTTGGGATAAGTGTATTCTGGGACAAGCAGTGACTGGAATTGAAACAAAAAAGGATAATATAAAGAGCAAGAAGAATCTTCCCCAGTCTCCTATTAGAGTAATAATTTATTAGAAGCCTCGGAAATTGAGACTTTAAACACTACTACTGTGAATTAAAAAAACTCATTCAAAAGTGCTAGTATTATTTGCATTAGTTTTAAAAAAGATTTTGCCATCATTGTCCTTAAGTCTTATATTGTGGCAGAGAACTTCTTTCCCAGGAACCCTTTGGAGCCAATTATTTTTTTTTTAAAAAAGAGAGACAAGAGAGGGAATAACCTCTAGTTTCAAACGGCAGATGCTAGCTTGTCCCACTGCAGCCATCTAAAGAAAACTTAAAACTACACATCTTCTAAAGGGTTGAATATTAGTCCTGCAGTGTCATTTACCATGGAGCTAGTAAGTCTCCTTATGGTCCTGTGGAAGCATTGTTGTCTCTCATCTGTTCGTCTTAATTGGGTGCATCAGAAGATAAATTCATATGACCCTTGAAATTGAATCAGGAAAGTGATGTAATCCTTTTAAAAATACAATATGTACAGTTTAACAGTTTTTGAGGCATAAGTAAGAGTAATGATGTCTAACATTATTTGCCCCCAAGTTCATAATTAAATACAAAACAGATCTTGCAAACTAGTGGCAAGGTACTGTTCTTGGACACCCCCAAGTGTTTGATTCTTTTAGAACTTCCTTCTGAGTACTTCTCATTAAACATTCTTGTTCCACTAAGGCTGTAATTTACCAGTTGCACTTTCTAATACCAGAAAATTTAGTCTTTAATTTTTGAAATCTGAAAACACAAAACAGTTGCATTTCATTTGGGTTTTGTTTTGTTTTGGTGGTTTTTTGTTGGTTTGGTTTTTTTTTTCCCCCCAGTAGGCTTCTTCAGCTTGATCTTCCAGGAAAGTTAGAGCAACACCACCTGAGAGGTGTTTCAGTACAACTTGAACGAGCAGCAGATTCTTAATTGTTAATTTTCAAACTTCGAGTCACCTCTGCATTTTTTTGTTTAAGCATTATTTATACTAATAATATTATTAAAATTACAAACAAATAAGTTAAATACACTGGAATTTAGGTTACTAGGTATTGCAGGAAATTGTTGCAAAACTCATTATTAAACTTGTCCATTAAATGTCTGATGAAATCTCCACCTTTGGAGATCCTCAGAGTTCAAATGAACAAGACCCTGAGCAATGTCAACTAAGGTGACTCTGGCTTGAGCAGGAGGTAGGACCAGGTGATTTCGTAATGACCCTTCTGAATCTTCTGTGGTTCTGTAGAATTATGAATTACTTTTGTTAAATTAGATATTATGAGCTCTCTAATAGATAAAGATGTAATAAAAGAGATGCAAATCAATAAACAAGAGCTGTATACTTAGCCTGTGAAGTGTCTGATAAAGAGAATCTGTAAGGAAAAATGATTTTCTCTAGCTGAAGAAGAAATTTACAGAAGTACATTAGAATTAAAGTAATACAAAGTAAACCAGGTGCTGACTAAAGTGAAATTAAGAACGAAGTGGTTTGAAGAACACTAAGCAATCAGAATTTCTGTTTGTAGGCTGTGATGAGTTCATGGTTTATCAAAAAATATATACTAGCAATTTATTCACTAGAGAAAAGGGAAGTGGAATGTTTGTTAACAGCAGAGGTGTCAAGTGGTCCTCTTGAGCAGTTACAGTCCTATAAAACCCAAGCTATGCTCATGCTTTTATTCCTTGTTATTGTGAAAATATTATAAGTATTTTAAAGCAATCTAATAATCGATAAGTTTATGTACAATTGTACAAGTTTATGTCCAGTCAATGAAAGATATGAATAATTGTATATAAGACAGTGTATCTGTTTCCTACTGAATTACGTAGTGCACATCTTGATTAAATATGAAACATAACATTGGTTGAATGATCAGTTGAACAGTGCCAATGAAGATATTATAAAAAGCATTAGACTTGTAGTCCAACTAGTAGATATAAACAGCAAAAAATTAATGAGACAGTTCATTAAAGACCCTTCCATCAACTCTTAAGTTGATTGAGTTCTTAATCACCTTTCAAAGGAAAAATTTTTAAAAAACCAAACAAAACAAAACAAACTTATTTCGCAGTGCACTTAAACAGACCAGCCAGTCAAACAATTCCTGGTGTTTTATTATAAAAATTACTTTAGGGATGGATGGTATTTGAAGTAATGTTGGGGGGGGGGAAAGAAGATTTTTTAGCTTTTAAAAGCAGCATTTCATAAATGATTCTTTGTAAGGGAAAGAATGTATGTTAACAAAATAGCAGTTCTGAAAAAAGTTAGCATCAATGCTGCGGTTTTTTTGAATAACCCATACTTGAGATTGCATCCATAAGCATGATTATAACACATCAGAAGTTAGAAAGTAAGACTGTACTAGGTTCTAAGCATTTGCTTTTGAAAATGGGTAATTACAGTAAATATTACAATTTTGAGTAATAGGGCTGTAAAATGCTTTTTCAGGTGGCTTATTTTAACATCTTCAGGAGGGAGACACATATGTTTTCTATGTTATTAATCTACTCCTGTGGGGTTTTTTTCATCAGTCTATCTTTTTTCAGAATTTTGAAGTTACAGAGTTATAAAAAATTAGTAACATGGGTTTTAGGTAATACCATGGATGTTAATTGATGAAACATATTTTCCATTCTAATGATTGCATTGCTATATTGAAATAAGATATTTGAGGCGTATCAACAATCAAGGTGTATTGGCTATTTGGTACATCAGTAAAAAAAAAGGATTCTTTTCTAAAAATTTCTCAGGCCTCAAAGCATTAGCAGAGATTCTGACTGGATGTACTGATCCTGAATTGCTAGGCAAATCCCTTATGGTATAGGTAGGCAATGAAACATAGCAGAGTGAATGTATCTTGAGTTTCTGTAACCTTGAGGAAATCTAAGACAAAATAGTAGGAAACTTAGAGAAGTGAATGGATAGGAAGAGCAAGTTCACAGTATGACATTTATTTCTTAAGGAGGAATCTATAGCATTTGATAGTAGTGTGTTTCTAGTGAAGGTATTTTTCCAACACTGCCATTAAGAAAGCAGCTGCAAGTTCTGCAATTTTCCAGTGTGCATTTGTATCAGCCACTATGCTGTGTGGTTTTGTTTAAATATACAAAATGTTGCAAAAATTAAAGTTATCGAAGCTATTTCTTTTTTACTACCATATTTATTGTTTGTCATGTTTGTGTTTTTTCTGGATAATAATCATTCTTTGGTCTGAAATTGTATCTTTCGTATGTTTGGGCCTGTTTCTGGGACAGCTGTTACTGATGACAGGATGTGTGAACAACAGTTCTTCCAAACAATTTGTAAAAATGCACAATAATTTGTCCTTTGCAAGCACTCAATTTGAGTGGGATGTGTTGTAATTTACACCTAAACGTTGATATGAGTAAGAAATATTTTCAGAAATACAACGCCATGCATATTACTACGTATAGTTAACACTACATTTGTACTGGAGAAAATGGATCAGCTTTACTAATGTAAGAAGGTAGAAGGCTTTCAGATTAATGAGGTAGGAATCATTCAGGTAGTTCTTACACTTTTTAAAGATTCCATATAAAATTTGGAGCTGATATGTATATATTAATCCATGTTGTAGCACTTGGTTGATTCTGTGTAATTTCTCTTTTCCTAGCACAAAGGAGGATCATTTCAATGTTAGCATTCAGCCTCCTGTTGGAGAACTACTCTTACCTGTCACTATGTCAGAGAAGGACTTTAAGAAGGAGCAAGGTGAGAAGTATTTCAGCAGCTTCACTAAATGTATTTGGGAAGGTGACTGTGTACCTTTCATTTTCCAAGCGTACAGCAAGTGCTTCCAGTTGTAGGTGTTTGTGTTAGTCACTCTGATACTAATAAGCAGTTTAAAAATATCTTAAAAAGGATGTGCAGTGAAATTTGACAGCTTTTCAGTGGGCCTTTAAAAGCACAAAGTCCACCCTTTACCCTGGAACAGTTTTTTGGCTGAAAATGTTTTGGCTTCCTATCATGAAGTGTGAATGTCTTTCCTACCAACAGTAAAGCAGAAAATTGGAATGCCAGCTCAAGCAAATAAACCAAATATACGTTGGTATTGTGTCCATTTTTACTTGTCTTTATTCCAAGGCTGATTTTAAATACTATTAGTGTACCTGTTCCTCAGGTACTTTGAAAAGTATTTTAATATTTTCACTTTCAAATGCTTCATTTAAAAAAAAATATTCTTGTTGGAATACTGTTTTGGAAAGGTGACATGGTTTTTATACTTCTGCATTCTTCTGATATTGTGTCTTCAAAGAATGTAAGTTTCTGATGCTAGTCCAAACAAAAACCTCCATAAGAGCTTTTGTTGAATATTTTATGCAAAATAGTTAGAGAAAATTGTACTTAGGTTTGACCATGTGCTAAATGGAATAGTCAATACTGCTGCCCTTAATTTGGATATGATTCTTGGATATTTTAAAATATAAATGGTTACACTTTGGATGCATTTAAATCTAGTAGTGTTTACTCATCTATCTCAATGTATGAGGATTTACATGTGTAAATCTCTTCACATTGAGATGAGAATATACCCATGGGATCGTATCTCATTGCTGTGTAAGGCTCAGAAACTCAGTATATCCATCAAACAGTCAAGAACACCAATGAGTAATGTTATGAATTATTAGTTACTGCTGTTGAGCATTTCTTGCTTTTGTATTTTTGAGTTATTAAGAAAATAGTTTAAATATTGCCCAGATGATTTACAGTTAAGCTTATGTCTGCAGTGAAAACTTAGAATTGTGCTTTGTTTTTTATAACCAATTGATACTTATTTGCTATTCTTACCCTTTGCTGGCTAAAGCCTGCCTCTCTGCTTTATACCTGCTCAGCAAACCAAGGTGAGTGACTGAACGAGGCTGTGGCGCATTTATTTTCAACTGTTCCCTTCTAAAAACTGCAGCTGAGATTGTAGTGAAAAGAAGGCGGGTTACAATGCTTCATCCCTCCCTGTTTTTATATTTGCCTACTTTGTGATATTTTGGTAGAGTTTTTGTATGCTTTGCTGTGACTGAGGGCTTTTTTTCCTCCTGACTGGCCATACAGAACCATGAGCACATAGAAGAAGTGTACTTGGAGAATAGCTGTGGTCCTCTGTGGAGTTGTTGCCAAAATTCCTTTTTCTTCTGCCATTTTACTTTTATGGTTGTTGATTATTTGTCTGAATAAATCTGGCAGCTGTTTGCTATGTTTAATAGAGCAGAAAGGCTACTCTGAATAAAGCTATTTGAAAATTTGTTTATATGAAGTATTTGTAAATCCATGAAGGTCTCTTGGCATTTCTGTATTGCTTGCTCTGTCTTCCTGAATTCATTCTTTGATGCAGAACTTTGCAGACTGGGAAGTTTACCACAGGTTTTCTGTTGCATCCTTTTTCTTATGGCTATCATCTGTATCAGAATATTCTTGGTAATAGAGGTCTCAATTCTACATTTTGCATAAGTATTTAATATAAAGATCTAAGAACTGCTAGCATTTGGGAAGAATTACTTTGTGTTCTTGTAAATGAAAAATCCAAATTACAGTAATAAATGATAGGCAATTTAGAAGTTGGTGTATGTTATTCTGTTTTGTATATAACTCCAATTTGTCTGAGTGAATCTGATTTATATAACTTGGTTTTTACCTGTCATGCTTTTTCTTTCCCCTTTTTTTTTTTGTTTGGTTTTGAACATAAGATGTTCCAAGTCCTGTACCTGGAGGTGCCTTATTTTATTTGCAACCAAAACAAATAGGTAAAAAATAGTGAATGAGTGAGGAGAATATTAGAAATGTAAGATAACATTGAGGGGGAATGAGAATATGTATGGGTTTTAAGGATTTTTACATCTAAATTGCATGTGTAACCTAATAAGAATGCTAAAGAGGAAATAGCTGGTATTATACTACTCTGTAGAAGACAATTCATTGCTACACATCTTTACTCAATTACACTCTGCTGTTTTTGTGTTGTCTGTTACATTTGTATATGTCCATTTTCTTCCTGATGGCATAAGCGAGGAACAGACAGGTTATTGAATATTCATCACTGTGAAGGTTATCTAGTGGTAGCAGCATAACCTCAAAAGCCATTTTTATCCACATGCTGTGCAGGATATGCTTAGCCTTGCTACACTGCCTTCCCTTCCCTTCCCTTTCCTTTCCTCCTGAGCTGGGAATCCTCTGGTGAGGTAATTCCCCTGAGCAGCAGCTGAGTTAGTGGTTGTTGTTGTGACTGACAATTTGGAATGAGTGGGTAAAAATGGTATTGCCAAACACTTTTTACCTTCCTACTTAAATATTTTTACTGATCCTTCAGGCCTCAGGATTTTATACCTGTTTTACATCACATCCCCATAAAAAGCCAAGTTTCTATAGTAAGAATTCTGCATGAGTGAAAAATGTACTGTTGGGACCTCTGTATTCAAATTTTAACTTTTCTGCTCTTTTTAAAAATCAGTGGCAAAACTCCCCTCAGTTCAGAATAGGACTGGTCTAGTAGCTAACATTCCTTGTTACCTATCACTGAAATTTTTCGAGTTTAATTTCTCTTTATTATTTAAAATATGTACAGTTATTTCATGATATCAGGTAGTTAACCCAGACTAAGTGCTGCTTTGTGCTCTGACTATAATTTTCTTAGATTCTCTTCTTTCAAGCAATATTAAAGGTGTCATGAGATTTTTTTCAGCTGGATATTAATCAGAATTTTTATGAAGGTGTTTTTTAAATAGGCAGTTAAAACTAATTTAAATATTAAGATTTTTTTTCCCCCAAGAGGCATGGTTTGAAATAATTTGTCAACTTTTTTTTTAGAAGTATATGCCTGAATCACATTAAAAAATGAAACAAAACAAACAAACAAAACCCCAACCAATTTTGGTTATGTAAACAGATAGCTTACTTAATTTTATTAAAATTAGGTATATACAATTTATTTTCTTAATAAGCAAGATGCTAATTCTTTAAATGGCTGGACATTTACTATTTTCTGACCACTGACTACCCCAAGCAATCATATTTGATGCTCCTTAATTAGAGCACCCTTTTTTTATTTCCAGGTTCTTTTCCACCTCAGCAATCGAGACAATACATTTGCTTACCACGCTGCTCTCCTAAGTGTTCTTTTGCATGTAAATTAATCTTGATTCAGTTTACACTGTCATGCTGAGTGGTACAAATTGCCTATAACAATAAAACAGCATGAGTTAAAAATAAAGGGGGGTGAAAAAGCAGATTGAATGTGTGCCTTACTTGATAGGATGTTACTTTGCTTTATGCCAATACATTAGTCGACGATAATGAATCTTCTGTTCTGAAAAGCATGGTTTAGTTGATTTTTTTAATTTTACTTCAATGGAGCAGTACCTTGTCTTTTATAGAACAAGTTAGACAAACCATTAATGACAAGAGTGTTAAGGTTAAATATGAAGCAATGCATTCACTTCTCTGAGTGCTATCCATCTTTCCATTTACAGGAGCTTGACAAAAGTACTGGCTTTGTACAACATTTCCTTTAATTACATGCTGCGGGAAACAGGCTTTTAACATAAACATAGTTGCATTCATTTATTCAGCATTTGCTCTTCAATAGAGCTTAATGGAGAAGGTTTAAATCCTAAATAAGTACACACATCTCTCAGCAGTGTTATGTCAGTCCCTGTGCTCTGGTTAAAAGCAGTTTTAGTCTGCATATGTAGTATTTAAAGCTTTTACCTAATAGTTAAACAATTCAAAACAGAATGTTCTGTTCCATTGATAAATCTGATCGTTATAGAAGTTGCATGCTTATTTTTGTTCTCTTCAAAAATATCCTCTTATTTACTTATGAGCTGTTCCATTTTTACTTTCATATTTCTTGTTTTGTGACAGCCTCACATTCTGGGGCATTAAAATATAGGATTTATTGTTTTAATTGTTCTATTAATCATCTTGGTACTATTTACTCTGGGTTAGAACTCTGTGTGCAACCCTAAAACATTATAGCCTTTTGAGACTTTTCCATTGTTTCCATTGTTAATGTTGTTGTGGGTTTCAGATGCTTCATGTTTCTGCCTGAAGTACTGTGCTCTTTTGTCTGCATTTTCAGCTTCTGAACACTCTGTAAAAAGGCACACATAGTGTTAAGTTGTAGTTACCATTGTGTTTTAATAAATGTGAGCATCCAGCAAATCGTTCTTCTCAACAATGGATATTGATAGAACAGAAAAGTGGGGGTTTTGTTAAAATGTCCTTGAATGACATATCTTTCTTTACTTTTTCTTTGTCATATGTTTGGGTATAATCTTGACATTTCTATTCCATTTTGTAGTGATATTCAAATTATTTAACTCAAATAGTTTATCATGACATTTTTGGGAGCTGGATACTAACTGAATTTCCCAGTTTCTAATGTGATGACTTAGCAGTAATTGGTTCAATTTAGTTCTTTAAGGTTATCTGAATTTCAATATAATTTTCAGCAACTGGATAAATTAAATGCAGTGGTTTTATGATTGAAAGATTAGGAAGTGTCTTTGTATATGGTCTTACTTAAGCTGGACTTTTCCAAATCATCCTTACGCAATATTTAATTTCTGTTTTTACACTGTTCTTTTAAGTTAAGCTTTTCATGAAGAGGAACTACCTTGGTTTCACAGTTGCAGCAGTATCACATCTATGATTGCTCGGTTATTAATAATTTGTTTCTAATAATAGACCATTACAAGGAATACATTAAACTAATGATGTGAATTCTTATAAAATTGTTAAATTGTTTTTTCAGTAAATGATTTAAATTTTAATGCATATATGGTTTTTTGTTTAGATGTCTCTTATTTTGGTTTTATGCTTAATAAGCAAGCAAATCTTAAAGTATTTGTAATTAAATACTTAATGTTTCAGGTATGCTGACAGGAATGAATGAGACATCTGCTACAATAGCTGTTGCTCCGCAGAACTCTGCTAGACTTGTAATAATTGAGAGGGTAGTAAAAGCAGCAAATCTGGGTGTAGTCTCTTCTGGTCAAGATAACATACACAGGTAAGATTACATGTTATTCAAAGTAGCAACATCTTTTAATATGAATGTGTTAGTTCCAAATTAATCAATATTTGATTATATTAGGGAAAATTTTATTATTTGCACCTTTAATGGAGAAGGTACCCAATTATACTGTAATATATAATCCTAAGCAGATATTAATCTGAGTGTAAGTACTCTGCAGCTCTTTAATTTGAGTGTATATAGAACAATCAAATGTCTAGACTTAATATACACAGTTAGGGGAAATTGTCCTTTCCTGGTTTTGTTTCAAAGGGAAAAGGTAGCCTTTTAAAGTACAGTACTTTCAAGAGCTTTTTTTTAATATTGTAATTTTTATTTTTGTTTCCAGTAGTAAACAGGTATATCATCTGTGAGATGAGCTTGCTCCATGTGTATCATCTGTGAGAAGCAGTTTAGTTTTCCTACATTATTTTTTGACCTTCCAGTATATATGCAAGCAAAACTAGTTACCAGGCAAGAAAGTCATTGGCCCTGTCAAAATTCCAGTTGTTACTTGTAGATGAATCCGTTTCATCCAAGAGCTGTGATAAGAATGTCAGTGGAATTGATACGATTGTTGGTTAATGACAGCTTTTAATGTGGTTGACTCAAAATATTTAGTCCTGTGAATTGGTATGGCTTCTTACAGGAACAAACAGGAAAATTGCCATATGTGGAAAACTTAGTAGACACAAATTACAACAGCAAGATCTAACTGGAAGCTGTTAACCTGGTCTTAGAAAACAAGTACATCTCTCTTAGCATCTACTAAAACTGTTCGACAGTGTGAATTATCTCTGTAGCCCCCTGAATTTTGCTATTTCAGTAAGTGCAAAGTATTTTCTTTTAAAGCAAAGAACAGTGTTTTTATTTTAAATTTTGCTGACTGATATGAGTGTTCGTAATGGTGAGAATCCAGTAGCCTACACAGGACTAATAACCTGATATTTCTCCTTGTTGGACTTAGTCTCTTTTGCATTGCTGGGCATTTTTATTGCATTGCGTTAACGTTAACCCAGCTGGATTTTCTTATGTATTTGATACGGTCAATGATAAAATTCTGTTTCACCATAAAAACATGGTACAGCTAGTGCGATTGCACTGAAATGATTGTCACTATTGACACCTGCTCCTCCATGAAGGAGTCCTCATTTGTTGCATCCCTGAGGGATCTGTCTATATAGCCTGCGTTCTCAACATCAATTCAAAGACTAGGTGAGAGTGTCAATCAAGAGAGACTGAAGTGTCTGCAGTATAAAGGTGTTCTCCATCTTTACCCGATCTGTCACAAGGCATCACATAGGGATGGATTGTTTTGTTGACTGAGTCTCAAAAAGGCTCCCTAAAATAATAGCTTAGTTCCTAGCTCAGCCACAGGTTTCCTTATTGTAGACAAGTTTCTAATATGATCTTGTTTTCTTTTGGTCTTTTGGTTTCTTTTAAAGGAGGTTTTCTACAATAGAGTCTATAACCAACAGTAAATAAATTGAAGATGCACTTTCTCTCGGGTACACTCCTTCAGAGATAGTGGTTAAAGGCATGTTCTGGTCCAGCTGAAGTACTCAGAGTGCTTTGGAGCATCCTGAAATCTTCTTTGATTTTTTTTTTTTATATTCAAAATAAAATGTATTCAGTCTGCCACAGCAGTTATAGAATGCTCTGCATCTATAATGTCCATTAGACAAAAAAATTCATTTATTACAATATAAGTGGCCTATAAGAAATGACCAGAAATGACAAGCATTTAGAAAATAGCCCTTCATTTGCTTCACTGTAAGTAACTGGAGTTCACAACTACTATAGTCATAATTGCATGTAGATTTTACTGAGAACAGAAACAGGAACATTACCTAATTGATACCATGATGAACCTGTTCATCTCTTAAAGTAAATCCTAGATTCAAATAAATGAATATATGAGATAAAATTAGATAATGAATCCTTTCAAAACACTGAAACAAATGACTGAAATATTTTGTCCTCTATGTATCTAAAACATACATATATTTGGATTACATGAACTATGTCATGAGAGTAAGCGAAAATGGAGTCTCTTCCTGGCATAAGTCTCATGAGTGCAAGAATTGTGACATGTTTTATTTATGTGACACATACGCCATTTCAGGATAATAAAATAAACAGTCACCTTTTATCTTGACAAAACAGTTAGAGATTCAATAAAATTATGCTGAAAGTGAATTTTTTAATTTTTCTATAGCATTGTCATTTGTCTTGTTTGTTTTATTGCAAGTACTGTTTGGAGAAAAAAATTCAATGCAAGAATTTGTTTTAGCTCATCATGCTATTCTGTGAGGACTATTTCAGTTCACTTCTTGGAAGTGCTTCGTACATACTTGTTATACAGAAAAAGTACTGTTTTTAAACTGACTTTCTGCACTGTGCAGCATAAATTATATTAACCTATTAGTTGATCATCCCCAACTTGAGTATTACTACTTAATGATGGCTAATGCCAAGAAATTTTTATTGCCTGGTAATGCAATATAGTTATTCAAAATGAAATGGTACAGTTTAATACAAGTGCCAGAGTATCTAATGGATATGAACAGGTATGCATTTCTTGATGTTTTTTTCAGTCTAAACATGGTCACATTCATGATGAAGATGTTGTCATGCTGCTGGAACCCAATTACTGTGCCTTAAATTAATAACCCTATTAGGATTTTATATTTGCACCAAGTAAAAACACTTACATATAATGAAGATTTGAAACTAAATACTTGAAACAAACATCAACAGAGTAGCATGCACTCACCAAAAGTGAAATAAGTGTAAATGTGTCAAATACACCAGCTATGTATCAGACCATATCACAGTATAGTAATACCTTCTTACATGCATTTTTTTTTCTCTCTTTACTGTATGGCTACTAAACTTTCATACTTACTTTCAGTGTAATAATTTAACTGTCAAGTGAGCATAGAACAAAATACCAGATAATACAGTAATATAATACTAAAACTTTAAACTAATATTAAATAATACTTTAAATTCATTTTTCTGACCTGTTTTATTTGAAGTGATATGTGCAAAAATTTTGAACTCAAAAGCCAATATATATATCAGAACACAAAGTTGCAGGTTAATATTCATATACTTGCAAAATAAATTTTACTGTACCATTTAACGTCCTTACATAAACCTACCTGCTCTTCCATTGAGTTTATACACGGTATTAGATTACTGGACCTTGAAAGACTACAGGCAGTGTGGTCTTATGCTCTTAATAGGATTTTACTACTTTATATATTGATCTCTCTTGCTTTTGTTGTCAAGTGGTAACATTATTTTGATTTTAAAAGGCTTCTACTAAAAGCAAGAATGTGAAATGCATTTCAGAAGAGAAATTTTCTTGAATAGGAAATATTTCTCCTTAAATATGAAAACTTCGGAAAAAAAGAGTATATGATTTTTCTTAAAATATTTTCTCACAAGAGTGATTAGGGTAATTGTTGAAACATACATAGCTCGCTCAGTGCTCTGAGGAGCATTGTTTGATGTTGATAAAGTGATTTCAAAAGGAACAAAGGCACCAAGCTTTTGTCTTTTGATTCAGACCACATTTGAGGGCCGCATTTGAATATCTGAAGATAAAGTCACTGAAAAAAAAGCATTTATTCCTGCAGGGCGTTAAATTGCTCTGAATAATTGCATTTAGGGACCAAGTGCTTTTCAGTTGAATTATGTCTTCTGTTTGCTGTCAGTAGAGAAAGTCCACCAGGAGTTTTTCCATCTTCAAGATAGGAGGATACATGAGGACATTTATTCTCTCCAAGTTGATTCTTCTATAGACTTTCACTTGAGCTCCTTGTCTCTACTTGGACAATAGCACTGATTGCTTTAGTTATAAAAAAAAATATTATAGGCTATTCTATTTCAAAATGTGATGAGATGAAGACACTGTTCAACTCAAGATTTTCAGTCATATTCTATTTAACCAACAGAAGCCTTAGTTACCCAGAAATGCCCTTCAAACTAGTGTTACTTCAGGATGTGTTGCTTATTCTTATTATTAGTAGATGAATAGTATAAAAGTTCCTCGGGTCTCTTTCTCCTGTATTTATTTTCAGTTCCATAACCTCTTACAAGGATAGTATTCATTTGCTTCACTTTGAATATAGCAAAAGACAACAGGTGGTGGTGGCATGAAAAGGCTAGTTGAAGACTTTAATCTTGGAAAGACTTGAATGCTATTTTAATCCTCTAGAAAGTATCAAAATATTGCCTACTATTACATAAGGCTCTGTGTGTGAAGAAGTGTTTCAGGCTAAATTTACTTAAGGAAAAAAAAGTAGTGGAAATACACATAGAAAACATTTCTTTCCACTGCATACAAAATATAGTGCCGAAGCTTTTTAATTTGTTGGCAATAGCATATGGCAGAAAAGTCCATTCAGAGCTGCGATCACAAACTAGATTTGCTTCTTCACTCTTTCATTTTGTTTTATACTTTCATGCTTCCATTGTCATCAGAATATAATGTGTAATTGGATGGAGAATGGACCTGTCTTCAACTCTCTACCTCTCTGCCTTCCACTTTCCAAAGCATTTCTTAAATGGTATTCATTGTACTCTAGAATGTTACTTCCCTCAATAACTATGGCTATACAAAATGATGCAAGGTAGAGCTCCTTTTCTGCTTTTTTCATCCTTGAAGACTGCTTGTACATTGCTCAATCAGTCAGTGGGATAAAAGTTTGAAACCATCAGGGTAGATATGAAGAATGAATTTTAGTCAGCCTCAACTTGTTTAATAGTCCATTGAACTAGTGTGTTTCTGCTGTTCTATTTTGGAAGGAATCCATAATTGCAAACAGAAAGCATTTGGGTTACAAAGTGAGCACAGAGTCATACACCTCTATTCTACAATTCATCAGAATGGCTGTAACCATTGACCAGCACTCTGAGACACATGATAGCATTAATTTCAGTCCTCTAATTTGACATGGTCAAGTGTTTCATTTCAACAACCTAATAGGGGACAATCTGAGATTTTGGAGAAAATCAAATCTCTTTCAACACTGAAGCTTTAAGCTGCTTCAGAACAGCCATTTCATACTTTAAAATAGTGATTTTAATACCCTTGTCCATTACAGTCATGAAAGTGGTGATAATAATAGTGATTTCTAGACATCTCTTAGTGTGTTGTCATAGTCGACACCTGAATTAGCAGCAAACAAGCTTGGATTTAAACAAGAAGCACAGAACAGCATTTCTGCTTGTGTCTAGGTGTAACGAGCTGAAGTACAGCATTGCATGCAGTGACTGTGCAGCTTCTGAGAACTACATTTTTAAGGGTACTTGACTGAACCACATAGATATGCCAGTTTGTTCAGAGCTTGCTGTATGTAGTATACATACATATATATATCATATACATATATACATATCGCTTAATGTACCCGTGACCCATCTGATTTTATGAATAAGCAATTATTGAACAAGATGTAAAGTATCTTCCACCTGTCTTGTGGGGGCTTGTATTGCAATCCTTTAGCAAAATCAGAAATACACTGTGTAAATCATGTAATATGACAGAAAACACACTGCAGTGGATGAGCACTGAAATTCTGAAGAACAGGAAAGTAACTAGACCAAATGCAGAAACTTGCATAAAACGCTTGAAATACAGAAAACACAGAAATCCAAGGATCGATACTTGTGTTTCACTAGCCTTTATTTCCTACCCCATGCATCAGCCTGACAGTCTGGTTGTATTCACCCCTTTTTATCATTTTGCAACCTGTCATGTCCCATTTATAGTATATTGGCAGACTGATTCTCAAAGGAAAGAAGGTTTTGTTTACAGACAATTTTGATTATGAGAGAATGTCGTACTTAGTAATCAGTTATGCTCCCCACATCTTTTTAATCCAGCAATATTTAATGTATGGAGAAAAGGTATGTGATTTTGCATGTATGTAGGTACATTTGTATTGAACAAAACCCCATTTAAAGGGGTCCATCTGGAAAATTTCTCTGTATACATCATCTTCCAATTTGCACTAAATTTGGAAGAATTCTCAGGCAGAAAGTTGGTGATCAGACCCCATGAGCTTAACATAACTAACGATTGCATCTGCTTCCAGCATGTCAGCTGGAAAGGAAAATACTGATCTATGGAGGATAAACACCATGTATAAATTTCTGAGAAACATAAATTGTTTATAGTTATTCCACGTGAATCCAAAGATACGTTCTCAGCACCTGACAAACCACGTAAATCCACGAAGCCTTTTTTTAAAGGCCTTTTGTGCTCTGTGTACACACACACCTTTTCAAAGATTTTTTACTAAGCAATTAGCTTGTTGGAGAGCTCAAATGAAGTCTGTCTCTGGCAGTAGCTCCTTTGATGTATTTACGTGGACTGTTCTGCTTCTGTGAATCCTTAGCTATGGGGCTCAGTCTTCTTTTTTTACTCTTCTAAAGAGCTGCAGTGGTTAGCTGAGTAAATAAACTTGTAATAGACATGCAGCCTTGATTTTACTTCCTAATTTCTTAAGTAGGAATTAATTAGAGAGCTAAATAGCCTAGGCAAAACAGTTTCTCTGATAGTGTTTACCTGTAGGAGACAGAGATAGAATAGTATATTCATGTCCACAGTATATCAGCCTTCATTTTAACCAGAAGTTGTAAACTTTTCATGTTTTCTTCATTTATTATAGAAGTAGTTCTAGCTTAAAAAACAAGCAAAAAAACCAAACCAAACAAACAGAAAACCACCAAACAAAAACTAAACAACTAAACAACAAAAACCATAAAAACAAACAAACAAACAAAAAAATTTTAAAAACCCAGCTAGGCTAACCATTTGTATTTCTTTTGAAATCCAGAACTAACAATCTTTCTAGTTAGTCACTATTCTTAGGCTAATATTTTTATTCCTAGAGAAAGTGAAAGCTGAATTTTATAAAAATGAAAGTATTCATTCGGTAGTTCCTATTATTATTATTCCTAATATAATTATTCTTTAATTTTGTAATCAAATCCTAGTGTTCCAAAACCTTAAAATTTTTCCTCTGCTAAAAAAATACAGCTACTTTACACACTAATACAATTTTTCATGCATTATCATCATATGAAGATTTTGATTAACTGGTACAAAATGCTTGATCAAGAGAATGCCTTCACACGAAATCATTTTAATGCCTTTAACAGTGTAGCTCTATTATTGTATTTAAGGCTCTTGCATGGGAATTGCAAAATTTAAAAATAACTTAAAGAAGTTAAATTTTGTCTTAACATTAAAAGTATATGAGTGAGTCATGTCAGATATGAGGCTAATCAAAACTGGTTGTTCTAGCTGGCCTTATTTGCTGTCCACTAGAGGACAGCACTGCTTTTGTATCTGAATGCTGTAAAGTGATAAATATGTGCAGCATTTTCTTTGAAAAACAAACAGGAACCTTTTGAGCCAGATATTTAAACAGCAAATGTTTAACATTTAAAAAACTAACTGAGCAGAAGAAAGATCTCTGAGTATGTTTAATTGCTTAATATATTTCTATAAAGCAATCTACTTTCTTGGAATTAAATAATTTTTCTGCAAATTAAAGATTTTAGCCTGTTTTCAAAATGGACTGTATGTAATTCCCAAACACTTCTCATATTAACTGCCAATTTTATAAGGAAAAAAAAAGGAATGGCTATATAAGAAAACAAAATAAATTGGGTATTACAATTAGAATACTGTAGGTGTGAGGACCAAATCTTTTGATTCAAGCATTTAGCTCACAGATTTTGGGGAGGAGATATAAATAACAGTATATAAAAAATGCTGGAATATTTTAACTAAAGGTAAATTTGGAGGATGATAAGAATTTCATGCAGCATGTTTTTGAACATGTGGAGTAGTGCTGTGTATTGGACAGTAAGGTCAGATGACTCACTTGTATTTCTGCCTTTTTGTTAGAGGTACAGTGCAACTGCTTAGTGGCAACTGAGAACAGACTCAAAATCTATTTTGGCAGTAGAAATAAGCATGGTAAGAATATAGTGTAGATTTGATTGCAATTTATTTTACCATTTTATTATACCCAAAAAATAGGTAATGTTGGAAATAAGTACATTATGATAATGAATTAGGTATTTTGAACAATTCATTTAAAGATAGTGTTAAAATAACATGAAACGTAGTGGAAACAGAAAATGTCAAATTATCATAATAAGATTTTTAAGCTAAATATTAATCAAATTTTATTATTAATAACCAACATTAAAATCACCAGATTAAGAAGAAGATCCTTCTTTTGGTGAATATATTTCTAAGTGTTTAAGTTTTACTATTAAGCTTATTCTATCCTCAGGTCAGAACTAATACCCAAATACTTCTTTTCTGTGTTCTAAGACTTACTCAGGGAATGAATACAAGTAATTAGTAATTTAGCCAATTTTTAGATGAAATGTTATGAAGTAAAGCCTTACACAGCTTAGCAAGAGAAAGATTCAGAGTACTGAAACTATAAATGTAAATATCTTTGTTGCCCATTTGACACACTGGAAGGTACTTCATAGTTACTTGTTCTTATATTTACAAATTGAAGACTAATTCACAGCAGTATTTTTTCCCCTTTGAATATATTCATTGCGTAACTTGATTACACATTTGTCAGCTTTGGACTAATTATTTTTCTACAGCTAGGGCAGGGCATTGCATCTTCTGATTGTCTTCCTTACTAATAGGATTCTGTCTGCTTCGGCAGGCAGTAATTGAAGGCTTCATGTACAACATTTAAAGAAAGGGTGGAGGCGAAAAAAAGTTTTAGCCTCCATGTGCCATCGTCACTGTTTCTGGTAAGCAGTAGAACAGAAAAACAAGAAAATTTAGAACAGGGAAGTCAAAGGGGAAGAAAAGCACCAGACAGGAGAGAGTGTATGTTTTAATGCCATTGAATTATGCGTAACAAACCGTGCTCTGCTGTAGATATCCTGATAGTGAGTGTTCAGGTGTAAATTTACTTTCTGAAATGCTGAATTTTAAAGAGCGGATTTTAAGTGAGTTACTCTGTTGCTGTATATTCACTGCCATGAAATTTTCATAACCTTTTCCCATAAAAATGTATCTGCTGTATAGTGTAGCTATCTTCTGTCTACAAGTAAAAAGAAAATAACTGCTAGTCTGTATTTAGGCTAGTCATCATTACAAAGTCAGTGGCAAATGCTGTCATGTTGTTGTATCTGATACTCTGTGTTAGCCCTTTATATCAACTATAAATCAATTTTTTCTGTGTGACTGTCATGGAGGAATTTTATTTTCATGGAAAATGACCAAGAGTATGTTCTTGATTTTTAACTCGTGAAAGACCAAATTATTTTCTAAAAATACACAGTACTTTATTGTTGTTGACTAAGAATTCTTATATTAAGATTCTTAATACATATTTCCTTACCTACTGACAAGTACAATATTTATGTAAAAATTATATATGAACTCTTTTTTTGCATGTCACATATGCTCAGAATATTTAACCTTCTTTTTAGAGGAAAAATACTTGTAAACATTCAGAGTATGCAAATATATCTCACATTGTTTTATTTCTAATCTGTCTTGATTTTTGTAAATGGGAAAAACATTAACAGTTGCAAATCTTCCTTTAATTATGTAAAATCAGATTTAGAATTAATATTACCAGAGAAAGGAAAACTTCAACAGCAGAAAACTGCTAGCAGAAACAACCATCTTGAAACTATAAGTAAATATTTGGTTCTGTTTTCTGGATGGTATTCTCATTTACTTTCTTTGGGGTTTTTTTCATATTCACTGATACATCCTTTGTTGCAACAGAACCGCACTCATAATAGTGTCTTATGTTAAGAGTTGTCCATAAGACAAATTTTGGGCATACAACCAATCAATTTACATTCTAGATCTAAATGTACTACAGTGCAGTTTCCAGGCTTATTTCAGTCTCTGCTTTCTGGTTAGTTTATTATCTTTTTGGGTTATTGTTTTGTTGAGGGAGAGGACTGTTTTGGTTTTTATTTGGGGTTTTGTTTGTTTGTTTCTGAGGAGGGGGTTGAGTTCTAATCTTTAAGGCAGTATCAACTTTCAGAAAAAGTGGAAAATAACTACTGACCTTGTGGGGAAAATGAAAGTTTCTCACAAACAATAAAGACATGTTATTAGTGATTTATTTTTGCTCCTGAGAGATTTTTTTTTAATGGCTTACATTTTGGAAAATCCATGTGGGTTTATGATAAGAATAAGCATGGAAATGTAATAATACGTACTTAGTTGAAAATACAGCTATTAATCAAGTCCTTCAATGACAGTGTATTTAAAAAATTGACTGATCAGTTTTACTGCTAGTGGCTTGTAATCAAAATTCTACTACTTCATCCATTATAACTGTATTCAGTTTTAAGATCACATAAGTGATCTTTAGAAACGTAATTCTCTTTAGAAACTGAATTATGTTCCCTTTTTTATGGAATAGTTTTTGTTTTCCAATGTTCAAAAGCAGCTGTAAATGCACTGTATGGTTCTTCTTCTATACATGCTTTTTTAATGGTGAAATACGTCATCCTGTTGTGTTCCAATTCTTTTTTCCCCAAGTGATTCCAGATCGGTGACCATTGATAGAAACTGATTAGCCACTACTAGTTATGGGTATTAATACTTTGTGTAAAATTATTTGAGTATCAGACCCTTTGCGTCTTGCAAAGCACATACAAACTCACATTTTATTGATTTTACGTGTTTTGTTCAGGAGTATGGAAAAGTACTATTGATCCCTTATGCAATTTCACAAATTCATGTGTAAAAATATCAGCACAAAACTCATCTATGAGGCTTTGGATCACCTTGGCTTTCCCAGAACGCTGACTTTGTATCACTTTCAGCTTTTGATAAAAGAGGATAAAATCAAACCTCGGGGCTATGAAGCACAGCAGGAGTGCCAACTACCAACCTATTTATGTGCATACTCAGATAATCTGCTTCTCTGTTGTCCCAAGACACAACTGTTAAGTAAATAAAGTGACTAATAAGACTGTTGTTTCTATAATTATCCCCCTGTCGAAGTCAACAAGAGAAATAGTCATCTTCTACATTGCAGCATAAATAGATAAAATCATTGATACAACTAGCTAAGTAGGTAATTTTGGTAGTAGTAATGTTGGTTTATAACCGCCTATTAAAGGGAGAGGTCTTTGAATGTCTCTGTAATCCAGACAAAAGAAATAGATTGACCTGTGATTGGTGACATTAAAACGTGCCCCATGTTTCCTTAATTAGTATAATGTGTTATGAGATTTTGATATGCTTAGTTTAAAAAGAAAAAAAGACAGAAATTACTTATCGTTTAAAGAGAACCTGCTTCCTGCTTAAGTGGCTAATATTTTAATTAAGTCTGGAGTAAAGTTTTTTGAGTATCTCCTGATAAACTCCCTTCTTTATGTTGATGATAATTAAACAGATCCCCAAGGGCTTCGGTAGGCGCTTTGCAAGGCCCATGCTAATTGTCAGACAGGAGACACTGACCAGTTGGTTTGCTCTTGAATAGCCCACAGCGTGCTGTCAGCCCAGCAGTTTGATTTTGCTGTATTGTGAGCTGTTGTCAGGGCTAACTGTGTCCTATTGTGGCTGAAGATGTTGCGCAAATTGAGGCAGATGGCTCTGATTCAGACATGTGTCATTCAGAAAGAGAAGAGGAGATTGGCCCTGCAAAGTGGGGTCAGACTGGGTCACAGACCTGCTCTACACTTGTTAGTGTTTTCAAAAGCTCACGTGCAGCAACTTTGTTGTTGTGAAGTAACCAAGGGGGAAAAAAAAAAGGCATGGTGTGCTCCTTGTGGAAGATGGAAAAATGGAGGCTGTTGCCATCCTCTTGCTTCCTGTCTCTTGGGCCTGGCTGTGCCCACAGAATGAATTAACAGGATTGACAGAAGTTCATTGTGCCTAAAATGGCTTTTCAGTCAATTGTGGTGCTTAAAAGGCTAGTTTTGCTTTTAATTCCATGTAATTAATGGATTCTTCATGTCTTGGAATTTAGTAATGGTGCATTAGTCCTAACTTTTGTCTGTGCGATTGGTTGGTGTTTTTTTATTTCCTCTGTAGAATTTTTAATAATTATAAAATATCTGAAATATTGGTCTCATTTTTATGATTACGTATTCCGGAGATAAATTCACAGATGGAATGATTCTATGTCTTGCTGTTACTATAATTTCAAACTTATTGGTTTGGGTGTTTGTAATTTTAACCAGTTTTATTTTGAATTAATTTCTGGTTACAGGAGAAGACACTTTTCACAAAGTGCAACAGTTCAGCTTTCTTTGAGTGTTCTACTACACAGAGTGTTCTACTACATACAGCATAGTTGTATTGTCTTTGAGGCACCAAATGGTGGAAATGCATGGAAAACTGTACAGCTGAATAGAGGTTGCCAATGGGCATAAACACTGTAGATGAACTGAAGAATCAGAATTTACATTAAAAGAAAATTATTTAAATAGAATTTAGTTTGTACTGCTAAATACAAAATTTTGTATGATACTTTTTTGTTCTTCTTAAATGCAAAAATATTTACACAATGCTTCACAAATTATGTCTGAAGAATTTATGGAGGTTTTTGTGGTTTATCCCTGAAATGCATCAATGAATTTGGACGTATATTATTATATTTGAGCTCATTTAACTTTAGCATAAAGAAATATTAGCAGTCTTTGGCCTCAGTGATTTTTTTTCTTTTTTTTTAATTTTTCCTTCCCTCTCCAGGTTTGCAGCTAAAACTGTGCACAGTGGGTCACTGATGCTAGTCACAGTGGAGCTGAAGGAGAGCTCTACAGCACAGCTCATCATAAACACTGAGAAAACTGTGATTGGTTCTGTTCTGCTGCGGGAGCTGAAGCCTGTCCTGTCCCAGGGGTAACCTGCTTACATCTGGACTTCAGAATCTGGCACACAACAAAAGTGCCTGGCATCCACTACTGCTGCCTTTCATTTATAATAATAGCCCTTCCATCTGGCAGTGGGGGAAGAATACACTCTTGACATTCTTGTCTTCTGCTTTAGAATGCTAGTGTGTATCTATCGTGTATGCAAGTTCTTTCCTTTTTTTCTGCTTGCTAACCAAAGAACATATATTTTACTGTCTGACATATGTGCTTTCAAATGTATTTCCCGTTTGTTCTACCCTAGTTCTTCCCTCTCTACTAGATGACAGTAGGTTCCCCCACTACCTTTCTTCCCATCAATTTTCACCCCCATAGTGAGCAAATATTAGATAATAAAGTTCAAGGGAAATCACACTGCTTGAAAACTGAGTTCATATGGCAGATAGGTTCCAGCAACAAGTTTGGGGTTCAGAGAGACTTGGTTACGAAAGTGTAAGAATTCAGTAAGAACAGCAAAATGGTGTTTGCTTTTTAGAAATGCTTTCAAACCTAAACTTGTCTATTATGAACATTGTTCCTACTTACTGTTCTTTTCTCAAATATGTTGTTAAGATGCCAATAAAGTACTGTTATGAGCAGAGCTTCCCTTGTCTTGTTTTGCTGGAGAATTGGTAACAGAGATCACCAGTATTGTCTATATAGGTTAACTAAAGTAGATGCAAATAAGGTTGGATACTACATACACATCAGCAAACAACTCTTATGGAAGCAACCAGTGTTTGTGCTCCTATGTTAATTTTCTGCATGCACATAGTATTAAATTAAATAATTATTATTAGACTATTGTGGCAAATACTGTCATCTAGTTTAATGAATAGTTCAGGTCTTTGCTTCAAATTTCTTTTTTGAACTAGATTAAAACATCTTCCACCTTTGTATAAAACAGGACTTGAGGCAAAGAGAAATTCATAGCCATATCAACTGAAATAGGCCTGAGAAGACAAACAGCTGGGCAACAAGCAGTTTTCTGCTTGTAGCTTGGGTATCACTGATTTTGACCTTCCCTTCGTATTCTGGTTACATGGTTCAGACTTAAGATGCTGATCTTTGTAATTTCTTATCAGTTCTCCTCACTTCCAGAATGGCTTTTCCCAGTAAGTCATGGCTCTGCTACAGAGAAGATATTTGTGTAGGTGTAACCTTGCTCTGTCACCAGCACCCTTCCGTGGTCCTTTGATGCTAAGTGGTGCTGTTCTGGTTTAGGGTGGTACAAAATGCTGCTTCATCAGAAATGTTGCATTACTGCACACTCCTTCTAAATTCTTCCCACATTTTCTACTAAAATTCAGTAGAACTAAAAGGAGGCTCAAATGTGTAACAGAACTTATTGGCAAATTCTGAAGAGGGGTTGGATTTTTAAGGCATTTAAGTTGCACTTCCGTGAGAAATGCAGTTCTAGAGTGTGCCAGCACTGAAAATATACTGCTACTTCTCAGGAAAAGAAACAAGAATCTTGTGCCCTCAACAGAAGTGTGCATATTCTTAATCAGTGTTTACATTATTTTCTGTAGTCCTAATACTGCAATAAGTTTTTAACTTCTTAGTTTTCAAGTTGATGTAAAAGTTATTCTAACAGATGAAAAATGAATCATTGTAGAAATTGCTGTCATCTCAGAGAAAATGCAAATTGGTCTAGATGGTATTTGATATGAACTGTGAAAACTTCAACCTTGTTTGTAAAGGAGAAAACAAATAAGAATTGCTTCTCATACTACAGTACAAATCAAAGAAAAGTGCATTAATGCTCTGTAAGTCACACACATTGCTGAGTAACTTCTGCATCCCTGGAGTACTTAACATACTTTAGCATTGAAGCCCAGAAATGTACATAGTGAGGATAGTTGGAAAATTTTTGGTCTTAATTTACATTTTTCAACACTCTGTGACTTTGTCTAATGGTTCAAAAACTCTTGTTACAGGTCTTTGGCTGATTATGGAATCATAGAATGGTTTGGCTTGGAAGGGGACCTTGAAGGTTATCTAGCTCCAACACCCATGACATGGACAGGGACACATTTCACTAGACCAGGTTGCTCAGAGCCCCATCCAACTTGACCTTGAACACTTGGAGGGGATGGAACACCTACAACTTCCTGGGCAACCTGTTCCAGTGCCTCAACACCTTCACACTAAGGAATTTTTTACTGTTATCTAGTCTAAATCTGCTCTCTTTCAGTTGAAACCCATTCCCCCTTGTCTTTTCACTACATGCCCTTGAAAATAGTCCTGCCCCATCTTTCCTTTAAGTTCCCTTTAGGTACTGGAAGGACACAGTGAGGTCACCTCGAAGTCTTCTCTTTTCCAGGATGAAAAACCCAGTTATCTCAGCCTTTCCTCATAGGAGAGGTGCTCCAGCCCTCTGATCAACTTGGTGGCGCTCCTTTGAACTCACATCAAAAGGTCCATGTCCTTCCTGTTCTGGGAACCCCAGAGCTGGATGCAGTGCTCCAGGTGGGGTCTCACCAGAGCAGAGTAGAGGGGCAGAATCCCCTCCCTTGACCTGCTACCCACACTGCTTTTGATGCAGCCCAGGATACAATTGGCTTTCTGGGCTGTGAGTGCACATTGCTGGGTCATGTCCAGCCTCTCCTCCACCAGCACCTCCGAGTCCTTCTCAGCAGGGCTGCTCTCCATCTGTTCATCCCCCAGCCTGCACCGATACCAGGACAGCTCTGACCCAGGTGCAGCACCTTGCACTTGGTCTTACTAAACCTCATAAGATTCCCATGGTCCCTCTCCTAGAGCTTGTCCAGGTCCCTGTGGATGGCATCCCATCCTTCAGGTGTGTCAGCTGCTCCACTCAGTTTGGTGTCATCGGCAAATTTGCTGAGGGTGCACTTGATCCCTCCATGTCATTCCTGAAGATATTAAAGAACACTGGTCCCCGTAGGGACCCCCGAGGGACAGCACTTGTCACTGATGCATGTTGGGACTCTGAGACGTTGGCCACTACCCTCTGGATGTGACCATTCAACCACTTTCTTATCCATCAAACAGTCCACTCATCAAATCCATCTCTCCCATTTAGAGACAAGGGTGTTGTGGGGGACCGTGTCAAAGGTTTTAGAGAAGTCCGGACAAATGACATCTGTAGCCCTTCCCTTGTCCCCTGATGTCGTCACTCCATCCTAGAAGGCTACTAGGCTGGTCAGGCAGGACTTGCCCTTGGTGAAGCTGTGCTGGCTGTCTCGTATCACCTCCCTGTCCTTCATGTGCCCCAGCACAGCTTCCAGGAAGATCTGTTCCATGACCTTCCCAGGAACAGAGGTGAGGCTGACAGGCTGGTAGTTTCCAGGGTCCTGCTTTCTACCCTTTTTGAAGATGGGAATGATATTTCCTTTTTCCAGTTACCTGGGACTTCCCTGACTGCCATGACATTTCAAATATCATGGAGAGTGGCTTGATAACTACATCAACCACTTCCTTCAGAACTCTGGGATGTATTTCCTCAGGTCCCATAGACCTATGCACATTCCAGTTCCTCAAGTAGTCATGAACCTGATCTTCAATTTATGGTGGGAGGAACTTTGCTCTCCCAGTCCTCATCCTGTCATTCCTCCACTGCAGTGGTGTGGGAAGAAAGGTCACCATTGCAGACTGAGGCAAAAAAATTGTTCAGTACCTCAGCCTGTTCACTGTTCATTGTTCCCTGTTCATCTGCATTGTTTGTCAGAAGGGATACAACTTCTTTGACGTTCCTTTTCTGATTAACATACCTGCTGAAGCCCTTTCTGTTACTCTTTGCATCCCTTTCCAGGCATTTCTGATTTTGTCTTGGCCTTCCTCACCACCTCTCTACACAATTGTACTTTATCTCTGTGCTCTTCCAAGATTAATTGTCCTAATTTCCACTGCCTATTCATTTGCTTCTTGCCCTTCAGTTTGACCTGCAGGTCCCTACTCAGCCATGCAGGTGTCCTGCCTTCCTTGCCCACTTTCTTGCTCCTGAGGATTGTTAGCTCTTGTGCTATATGGAAGACTTGTTAAAGACTTGTTAAAGATCTGCCAGCTCTGTCCCACTCCTTTGTTCCTGAGGGCAATCTCTCAGGGAATCCCACTGACTATCTCCCTGAAGAGCTAGAAGTCTACCTTCGTAAAGTTCAAGAGCCTGACTTGACTCCTTACCTGACCTATATTCTCCAAGTATGCAAATTCCACCAAGGCATGATCTCTGCAACCCAGGCTACCTCCAGTCCTGACACCCCCAGTTAGCTCACTTACACTGGTGACCATCAAACCTAGTATCTTGTTCCCTCTGGTAGGGCTGTCTATCACCATGCCACTTTCCCAGCAGGTATAAGAGTGGTTGAAGTCTCCCGGCAGGACAAGAGCCTGTGAGCATGATCCCTTCTGTAGCTGGAGCAGGAAGGCTCCATCTGCAGGCTCCCCTTGATGAGTCAGCCTGTTGCCTCAGTTTTCAACCTCCGCAGGCTTTCAACCTGCAC
This sequence comes from Myiozetetes cayanensis, assembly GCF_022539395.1. NCBI lineage: Eukaryota > Metazoa > Chordata > Aves > Passeriformes > Tyrannidae > Myiozetetes > Myiozetetes cayanensis. The sequence goes on from NW_026087631.1 coordinate 50,809,270, forward strand.
ATGGCTGTTCTTCAGAGGCAGCTCTTCACATGTAATCCCTGTCTTGATGTGGAGGGCAACCCCTCCACCTCTCTTTCCTGTCCTGTCTGTTCTGAACAGCCCACAGCCACTGATAATTGCGTTCCAGTCGTGGGATTCATCCCAGCAAGTTTCAATAATGGCAACAAGGTGATAACTTTGCAGCAGCACAGTGGCTTCCAACTGCTCTTGTTTGTTGTGCATGCTATGTGCATTGGTGTAAATGCACCTCAGTTGGGTTCTAAGCCATGTCACCGTCCTATAGAACACCCCTCAGTACCTTGGAGATATTTCCCTGGTGTCTCCATGTTGGCTTCTGTTATCTCAGGGGTCCCTGGCTCATCTTTGTGAGACTGCAGGCATGTTCCAGCACATCTAGTACATCTTGGAGTCACCTGCAGAGAGGCCTCACTAGCACCCTGTCCCTCTAACCTTTTCATACCATCCCACAGCTTGCCAGGGATAAGCTCCCCTCCCCCCTCACATCTGGTTTAATCAAGGAATTGGGTTCTGTAGAAGAGGTATAAGAGGATTCACCACAACCATAAACACCCTCAATGAGGTTAGTCCTTTGAGGAAGTAACCAATGAGGAGCAGTCAAGGAACATCTTTCACTGCACTGATTGGTATAATCTATTCCCCAGGAGGAAGCAATGACACTTTGAACCCCATCCCCTAAGTCCTTTAGTTTAAAGTTTCTCTGTCCAACTTGGTCAGCCTGCTGCCAAAGATTCTATTGTCCTGTTTAGACAGGTGGATCCCATTCCTCCCTAACAGGCTACAGTCACTAAAGCACAACACATTGTCATAAAAGGCAAAACCTTCTTGATTGCAACAGCCTCAAAGCCAGATGTTGATCAGCACTATGCATCTGCTTCTGGCTGTCCTCATTTGGAGAGATGAGAAGATGACTTGGGTACTGATGTTCACCTGCCTTGCCACAGCTTTATAGTCTCCCTTGATCCAGCCCATTTTTTGGCTTGTGGCATCATTGTACCGTCATGAAAAAGTACTAGTGGGTAGTAGTCCATGCTCTTGACAAGCTGGGGTATCCTCTCAGCAACATCACAGATCATAGCCCCTGGTGGGCAGCACAGCTCCCACAACTCTCTGCCAGGCCAGCATGATGTTGCGCTTTGAACATTCATGCTGCCTTCCCCAGATAGCAGTTTGGAAAGAAACTTTATTTAAAGACAGATATTTAACTAGCAAAGTATCTCTGCATGCATAAGCTTCATCTCCTCAGGAACCTAAGCAAAAACATGAGTACATGTCTTACGTGAACAGTGGAAATTGCACTCAATCATAATTGAACCAGTAGCAGTAGTTGACAATAGTTTCTTAGGTTTACTGTATATAATTTTTATTCGCTTTCTTCCATACTTTTCATCATTTATATAGGCATATAGAGTTTGATGACTAGTCTAAAATGCAATCGAAAATTCACTTCAGAGTGATTTGCTTGTAGCAGGTAGGAGCAGCTCCTACCTCTGTGAGCAGGCTATTCAGTCAGGAACTGCACACTGAGAACCATGTGCCTTCAGCAAGTATGTAAACCTGGGCAGCCTTGGAACGTACCTGCATGCACGATTTGGGATACAGGAGCAGGGCTAAAGCATAATATTGCAGGACTGGTAGGGCAGTCCTGCTAAGATGGTTTAGGAATTGTATGAAGGTCTAGTTTAAGGAGTGGGAGGTGAGGGTTATTTACTCTGGCAGGATTCAAATGCAACTGTACCTGCAGAAACATAGGAAAAACAATAACAACTACCAACTCATGTATGTTATCATAAAGAGGAACTTGGGGTATAATTTTATTAATTTACTCATGCCAAAGATAAGTAAGCCTCAGAAAGACTACAGTATTATTGTGGTCTAGTACAAGCTACAAAACTGATGCTGGCAATTATGAATTCCAGAATTATGCAACAAGAGTAAGGACAAACAGAAAGTTTTCGCATAGAGGGAGTTTGATAGTTTACCTTTTCTTTGCTCTCTGCTTGTTTCTGCAGACAAACATGTGTTCCCCTTTGTGAAGAGTAAGGGGTTTCTTCTTTTTTTTTTTTAATAACTGAATTTTGAAATACCTCAAGCCATTTTAATATGGTGCAGGGAAGAATTGTGATGTTGTTATGTACGGGGCAGAATATAAGCATAGGCTTGATGCATGGCAGTCAAAATAACATAATTTTTTCCACTTACTTTCCTTAGACATTTGATGATGTTGTATAAAAGGATATTTTTTCCCTGCATACCCTGCTTTAATTCTCATAATTAATAAGAAAAATAGCAGAAATAGAAAAGGATTCAGAGTTAGGAACAAAATAGTGGAAGATATAAACAGAGTACTATATGAAAGGATAGTGGAAATAATCAAAGTTTTTTTAAAAGGGCATGATACAGTATAAGAAATAATGAATGACATAGAAAAGATAAACGGAGCTTTCCTGGTGATCTTTACTACTAACTCAGGAACAAGGTGACATTCTGCAACATTTCCAAAACAATATATGTAAATCGGAGGAAGGCATTTACTTTTCCCCCCCTCCCTGTTTTTTAAATACAACATGTACCTAAGTTCTGGTCATCCACTGTCACAAGACAGTATGATATTTACTAAAACTGGAACAAAACTGGAAATGTACATTAACAAAGAAATATACAGATATATATTGGATAGGATACAAACCCCCAAAATATCTAAATTCCGTTGATCTGAGCTTTGTGTGGTTTGGATATATGGTGATAGGATGAAATCCTTTTGTACACTTTGCTTTGCAATGGTCCATTACCATACGTAGTGCTAATTCTCTTTTAAAAATATTCAAATATTGATCTATCTAGTTTTGCATACAATATTTTATGAACTGGAATTATTTTAAAGCACTTAAATGCCCTAACATGAATTCTGGTGAGCAATGTACAGGTAAGTTGAATCTTTCCAAGCCCTCGCTGACTTTCAGTGTGTGCCTGCAACGAGCATATGAGGATTGGACTCTGTTTTCTTTTTTTATCAGTTTATCTTTCTCCCCTTCCATGTTTTTGCTTGTTTTAACATAAAGTGTGCAGCTGTTTAACACTTACGTGTTATATTAAGTGTTTTGTGGTACTGAAACCATTCTTTGCTGTGTTTACACAGGTGGTTTGATTGCTGATAGGAGCCTTTGTGCACAAACCTGATAAAAGCAATAATTCTGCTATCTTCCTCTTAGCTGGTATACTCGTGCTTTATGTAGCACAGTCCAGTGAACCTGTTTGGAGGAGACTCTGAATGTCATTACATTTCCAGTCCCACAGGTTGTTCTTCAGAAGATACAAGATGAACTACTCTTCAGTGGCTGGTAACTGAGCCCCTGCTGTGACTGTACTGCCCTGACTTCTGATCCACCTATATTCTTGTGCACATTCTTGTGCATGTATCTTTATCTTGCCAGACAGGCAAGATACATATTGCCCAGGGATGTGGATGCCCCATCCCTGGAAATGTTCAAGGCCCTGAGAAATCTGATCTAGTGAGTGGCATCCCATAGCAGGGGGGATTGGAACTACATGGTCTTTAAGGTCTCTTTCAACCCAAGCCATTCTATGAATCTATGATCTTTATAAATAGCATTATTCTGAACTCCTGTTTTTATATTGTACATGTATAAGAGAGGAGGCAAAAGTGAGTTTTGCTGGCTTCCATCACTGCTTTTCCAGTCCTCTCCAGGTCTCAGCCTGGTCTCATCCCACTCCTGGGGACTTACCTCCTCCTTTGCCCACTTTGCCAGTTGTGGCTTTCAGAGAAGATGGAAGGTAACTCTGCTGTTGACATCATCTCATGGAACATGTATGTTGTGACTCAGCCCAGGTCTTGTTTTTCTCCTCGATGGGAAGGATTTAGTCTAAGCCTTGCAAAACCAGCTGACAAGTCACCCTTCTCATTCAGGAAAGAGTAAGAGCTGTTGGCATACTTGGATCCTTCACACCCTCCCACCCTGTAAAAATGGGGGTGAACTCTGGACATATGGTGGGAAGGTGGTGGAAGGCCTCCTCTTGTACCAGCCATGACTGGCAGCCATTCAGTCACAGCAAGTGGCAGGTGGGTGAGGGAGCACTCTGGTGCTTCCAGCCACCCTGCAGAGCTTCAGTGTTGTCTTGGACTGTGAGGCACCCACCAGACTGGGCTCACAGCAGGACCCTGAGTCCAGCGTCTGGAACAGAGCAAGCAAGGGAGGTGCAAAGAAGTCAGCAGTCTTAGGAGAGGCAGTGTCAGCTCTTCTCCTTCTACAACACATCTGCTGGGCGAGTTCTAGACTGAGAAGCCTACAGCTGTCCGAGGCTACCCTGTTGTGACAGCCTCCACTCCCTACGATCCTGGTAGACCTGCAGCTCCATAGGGACAGCTGGCTCTGCCTTGGATCACTGCAGACCCCCTGATCTTCTAAGTGGTGCCTGGGGGCTTGCTTGTATATAGTGGGGTACCTCGCTGCAGGGGACACTTCCCTCTTTTTGCAGATGGTGTTTAACATGCAGAATAATTTGATGAGGCAGTATCTGTTATTTCCTATAATTTTCATTTTGGTTATACCCAATTTTGTATATTTGTGTGAGGATTTTTAGACATCTAGTTGCTCTGCATGTGCACCAGCAGTGCATAACATGCCAGCATTTGCAGAATTCTGTTTGGAAAGTAAATGGTATGACTCTGAAATGTCAGTTATGAAAAAGGTAGAAGAGAAGAAAGAATTACAAATCTAGTTATTTCTTTAGACTTTTTTCCATAAAAAAACAGGTATCCATCCCACTTGATACCATTGATTCTTTCCTCAGCAGGAAGGAATTTTTGTCTTTCTGCACAGGTTTGCAAATGGATCTTCTAAAGCAAACCAACAGAATGCTTTGGGTTTAAAAACCTCATAACCTTTTCTGTGAGGCAGTAGTGTTTTGGTAGGTTTTATATTTGGTTTTGGCAATCAGATAATTCTATTGATATGATTTGGAGCACAGCCCTCAGACATTTGGATCCAACAGAGCTAAGAGGAAGTACACTGTGGTGAGGCAGAGGGTATTACCTTTCTGTTCCTCTTACCCTTACTGTCTCAGCACTATGCTAGAATAGCACCAAAGTGGCTACTTTTATCAGAAAACAAAAAGGGCACCTCTTTGACACTGAGCTGAAAAGTAACTGTTCTGCTCCATATGGATCTGTGGGCCTCTGCCAGTGCCTAGATTTGGGCAAAGTTAGTTGGTGGCTCAGCTTCACATAATAAGTCATTCTGATTTCTGTACTGTGGTGTAATTGCTTAAAAAAAACCCCACATTATTTGATGATTAAGATTCTGGAGTGAATTGTGTTCTTTTGGGTTCTTGCACTGTTTCTCCATTGGGGACTTGGTTTCAGTGGTGTGCAGCTGCTGGAGCTGATTTACAGTGCTGCGGCTGTGGCTAGTCATAAATAAATCCTCTTATATAGTTGTTATGAACACCTGTTAGATCATCTGTCAGCAAAGCGCTGTTCACATTTATCATGGTGCGGTAGTTATTTTACCTCAATCCATTTCCGACTGACTCGGCCTCCATCACTGGATTACTATTACCACACCATAATCGCTCGTTTCCACTCCATGTTACAACTTGCAGATAAAAGATTTCACTACTTGGCCAAATTTCATAAATAAAGGAGCAGTTCAGTGCAGTAAAAGTTTATTTTTGTCATCATTTGTCACCCCATTATTCTATAAATCAAATGGAATAGCGCTATTGCTAGCTCAGGCGTTGCTGTCAGCCCTAGGCATGGAAATGGTCCGTTTCTTCTTTTTAGATGAGATGACATGTCTTTCAGACTTAACTGGCTTATGGCTTTGTTTCACCCATTTTATTTTATCAGCCCTTCAGAAAAATCCTTGGGGACCGGAGAGACTAAAGAAGTAAAATGGAATCAGAAAACACAGTAAAACATGCTGCTTTAGCTGTGTTATGTTCATTTCCCTCCCCCACAATCATTCATTTACAAACTCCTCTGCAAAAATAATGGATGTGGATATAAACAGCCCCTCAATGCATTCTCCAGTTTTGTGCAGATTTTATCGCTCATGTCAAACCTTGGGACTGAAAGGGCTCCGGAGAGGGTGCTACAAAGTCCTGCTAATGCTTTTGCTCCTAAATGGACTTCCAAACTGCTCGGGGATTGCATTGTGAGGTTGTACTTTTGTTTCAAAGGTCTGTGCTGAAGACTTGCATTTTGGGATCTGAATCATCTAATAATGTTGTGCTGTGCCTTGCTATGCAGCTTCACAATGAAAACCTTCAGGGTTCAAGATATTCCCCCAGCCTTCACAGAAGTGTCATTTGCTTTTTTGGTTTTTTCAATGATTTCATAACCCTAGCTATAAAATTTGTTCCTGGGCCATACGTTGATTTTTTGGCTTCACGTCTGTTACAGATGCGTGGGGTTTTCTTGATTTATTGAGAAGTTAGTAGATGGATCTCAGACTAAATTTTGAAGAAAGCAATATTCCTTAGTTCAAAAAGAGCCAGATAGAATGATGATAAAGGGATGGGGTAATAGAAAAGGGTTTATAGTTGATATTATACTTCTGAGTTGGTTCTAATTCAAGTTACATTCTTCATAGTCATTATGTAGCTCATAAATTCAATAAAGTGTTTTACTATTACTATAAAAATGACAGGAGGGGGGTTTTATGTTGTAAGTTTCGTTGGTTGCTCTTCCTGTTTTATGTTGAAGTTCTCAGGCCATTATGTCATTAAACTCCTTGGAGTCTGAAGGGCTCAGACCCCTCTGCTTCTTATTGCTGGTGCAGCACCTGCTGTGGGGCAAAGGTCTGTGCTGCCAGTCTCTGTCACCATCACCTTCCTTGCCAGTGACTCACTCTAGTTCCATTTTGGCCTTGTTTTTCATTTAGAAGCTCAGGCACTTGCCTTTGTAAAGAGGCAATGGGAGTTTCAGGGTGGCTACAGCCCCACTTTGGATTCTGGGCACTGGACATCAGTTCTCAACTCTGGCTGAGCTACTCATATGTGAAAATAGCTAAACCTTCTTAAATAGCTAAACCCTGCAGTGGGTCTTGGGTAGCTGTGAGAAGATCCTGCTACCGAAGAGGTATGCTATGCTATGGAAATAGAATTACTTTGGAGAGTTCATCCTCATGTTTTCCTTCCCAGAGACACTTGCTGTGTCATTTCTCTAACTGCTTTTGTTGTAAAATTATGATCTGGTCTTGACTTGAGATTCTTGTTCAGTTTGTCTGTGGGCAAATGCTTGCAAACATTGTCTTTTGCATTTTCTGGGAAGGTCTCTAAAGGCAAATCCAGGAAGATTTTTGTTTTTTCACCGATGAGGAGAAGGAGGACTTTTGTAAAGACAATGTAGAATTTCTATTATTTCTACTTCATCAGCAGAAAGAAGCATCGAATATCTGACCCTGGAGCCTTTGCTTTCTCCAGATGTTTGTTTTGCACACAAATAATCTGCATGAAAACAGCAACTGCTAATTCAGTGGCCAAAGTGCATCAGGACCCTAATCTAAAACCTCCCAATCCATCCAGCTGTCTGGCATTTGCTATTATAGGGCACCAACAGAGAAATGAGGCTGTGGCTTTATCACTGCACCCTGGGTGACAACTTGATTTTCTGCTTTCACCGCAGGCAGTAGCAGCCCAACATGATGGGGCTGTTAATTTGTGCATTTCATGGTGTCTGTCAGGGGGCTGGGAGAGGAGGGTTTCAGGGGAAGGGAATGGAGCATGTCCCAGCCTCGGAAGCACCTGTCTACATTGACGGCACAGAGCACTTCTTATTAGCGTGCAGGTCTCTAAATGCAGCCCCAGGATGACAGCCTGGCATTCCCAGCACCCACACAGTGTGACAGGCGCAGGCAGCCGGTCCCATTGTTTGCCCTTGATGAGCATGTCATTAATGGAAATGGAAGAAAGTGAGGGCCACATCAGTATTCAAATAGCCTCCATCCTCTCTGCCATTCAACCGCCTGGCTCAGGCGGCTGCAGATTTCCTTCTGCAGCTCCACTTACATGTTTTCACAGATTTATTCCCATTGCATAAAAACCCCCTCCATGAAGCTCTGGCTCCATGCCCTCCCATTCCCCTCACATGCACAAACATGTTCTCCAGCATCATCTCTTCCACCCAAAAATAAAGTGAGTGTTCTTCCCTTCCTCTCTCTTTCATGAATTGCCTCAGTTCCATTGCCAAATACTTGCTATTTACAACCCAAGAAATGGAAGGTGCTGTTTATTTAAACTTAAACTGATATATTGTTTGTAATTTCTTGTTTGTTCATAAGCAAGTATTGATGCTTGTCTGGGTGACCTGTTTCTCTATAATATATTGCAATATATTTGTTTTAGAGCATTTCGCCTGGTAGGTATGGAATTAGAGGATTGCAGGCAGAAGGAGAAATAACTAAAAAATCTATATGCCTCCTTAATGACAGTCTCACTGGAAACATGATTAAAGTCATGCTGTTCTCTCTGAAAACCCTTTTTCTAAATTCTGTGACTTAACAATAGATGGCCCATGGATACCTGGAGACAAATACCCATCTTGCTGGGCTGCACCACCTTAGGCTGCCAGTACCCCTCTGACCTCACATGTACCATGTGAGCTCTTTGAGGGTAGGTGGTGTGTTTGTCTTCCAGGGTTTTTTATGGCACAGTCCACGGCAGGATGCAAGTTGATAATTAGTGCCCCTGAGCAGTCCAACAAAACAAATAACACCATATCATATTTCACCTGATATGAAGCATGCACCTTGAGCACACTGGCATCTGGACAGATCTTAAATGTATGTTTTTGTGCTTTAGTTTTGTGTTAGTCTGTTTCCGTAATAATATAATTAGTGCTCACAGGGGAGGCTATTGACACTACCACCAGGATCAGTTTGCTCTTTGCAGTATTTCCAGATTGTTCTCATTACACATTCAACTTACAGGTTGGATGTGGTACCCCTTACCTTTCATCTACTCTTGTCTTCTCCAGCCAGTAATTTAGCCTCAAAACTGAAGTTCTCTCCACTAATAAAAGGCTGGAGCCAAAAATGAATGAACACTGATGGGTGATTTCCAAACCTTGGAACATTTTGTAGCCCTGTTTAACCTCAAGTGACATCAGAGAAAGTGAGTCCAGAGATTTTGCACTGATCAGTTCCAAAACAGATACCGCAGGACTAAATAGCAGGAGCAGAGCTGTTACAAAACATTTTGGTAAGCAAAACTACTGCTAAAACACTGTCCTCCCTCACACTCCTGCCAGCACTGTTCTGGACTCAAAAATCTTCCTGGGATGTGATAGTTAGGGTCTTGGGTGTGTTTTTCCTAGTAGGTGCTTTTCTTTCACTGGTGACTGTAGGAACTGCCCAAACATTCTGCTCTCTGCACCTTGGGTCCTGGCATCAGTGCAGTGGTGGCAATCTGTCTGGTTTTGGCTGCCGTCTCTGAGAGCAGGATGGTGAAATATTTGGGCTGCCCCTTGGGTGCCAAATGTGCATCCCAGCACCATGACTTGATGCAGCCAAGGCTGTATTCTCTTGCCCTGGCTCCTACTGTTTCCTCTGCTCTTCTTTCTTTTGCTAACCAGTTTGGACTGCAGAATACAGGTTGGGTCTTGCCTTTCTGTACTTCATGCAATAGCACTCTGCTTTCAGTAGGAGCCTCTAGGTGTTGCTGTAATATAAATAATAATTATCTTTGGGGACTAATTGATAGAGGGCAGTTGAAGTTGAGTGACCAGTAGAAAAAATATGTAAGTTCTCTTGTTTATAATGATTGATATTATTTCTGCATAGTTGCCTTGACCTAAAAAAAAAAAAAAAAAAGCTTTTCCTGTGTTTCCACTGGCAAACAACCAAAGATCAGTCTTTCTTCACCAGAAATACACCTAGAAATGGCTGTAGGGATTTGCTGAACATTTTAAAATTAGAGCCAACTGTGGTATTACAACAAGTCAAGTACCCTCTTCCCAGGTCACAGAACCAAGCAACAACCAAATCAAAAAAGGGGGCAAATGGCTCACTTAGAAGAAGCAGAAAATTCTAAAATTGATATACTGAAACATTGTGTTCAAGAAATCATACTGTTACAATCTTCAATATTAATATAAGAGTATTTTATATGGCAACCACTGTGAAACATCATCTTGCAAAATATACAAAACAGGGACCACAGGGATAAGTTAAAAAAAAACCAAACAACAAAAACAAATAAACAAACAAAAACCACACCAAGTAAATCTACTCTGGAGGAATTGGCTGCTATTCTGCTTTTAAAACTAAGCCCCCATAATTTTAAAAGTAATTCAAAAATGTGACAGATACGTACCTAATGTGGCACCAGGAGGTAGAACTGACAAATGGAGAAAGACTTCCACAGAAAAAGTTTATGGGGTACATTTTCAGAAGCAATGAGTAATTTTAAATGCATGACATGTTACTGGAGCCTATAGATAGCACCTGATTTTCTCAGTTCAATTCATAGTCCTCTAAGAAGCAGATCCATAGCCCATCTTCATTTGGACACCATAAAAGCTGAGACAAATGGAAAACCTGTAATTGTTGCAGGAATGTCATTATCTCAAGCAAACTTTATCTGCTCAAGGTGAGAGTGTGCTGTTCCATTTGTATCACCTTGATTTGTCATGGAGCCATCCATATCGTGCTTTGCTGCTTGGGCCTCCTATGAATTCAGTGGATATCGGAAGTCATCAATTTATTTTCTTTGGGTTTGAACAAGACTTTGTCTTTGACTATGCATTTAGAGATTTTGTGGATGACATCTGAAGTACAGTTCCACATTTGTCATCTAGGGAGCAGATCTGTTTGCATGCATGTGCATACAAGTGCACATACAACAGTGCACCATAAGTGAGAGGACAGTTTCACAATCAGTATGTAGTATTTTAACTTACCAGGCTTGTATGCTTTATTCTTCAGGGAAGATATCACTTTCCCTGTGTATATGATATCACAAAGATTATAGCTTTGTGATCCAGAGGTTATACCACTCCTTCATAGAGGACAATATTAGAGACTTTATGTAACCTACAAACTGTTGTTGCAATACCTAGAAGACCATTGGTAAAATGAAGGAATAGTTTGTTCTCCATGTTCAAGATGAAGAGGTAGTAATGTAGCAAGGTTCAGTTTAGGCACAAGGAAGCTGTCTGACAGTAGGGACACTGCACAGAGGAGGCTGCCTGGAGCAGTTCTGAAGGCTCCCGAACTAGAAATTATTACACGTTAAGTAAATAATCTGTCAGGATGACATATGGTACAGTTTCAGGTTACAGACAAGATAATGTCCACTCTTTTTTTTTTTCCTTTTCTGTGAGTGTGTAAAGAATATTTGAAATCTAATTGATCTTTCATGCTACATACTTCTTGCTTAACATATATAATAATAATAATAATAATAATAATAATAATAATAATAATGGCCAGTCTTCGCGAGCGAAGATCCGGGGAAGGTCTTTACACCTTCCAGCCTGCGCATTGGATTTTTTAGGTGAGACACAGTGTGCGCGGAACTGAGCCCACCCTTTAATCCTAAGGTTCATCTGCCGGGGCCAAGCGAGCTTGGACGGTGGCAGCGAGGTCCTTAGGACGTAGGTGGGTTGCCTTTAAGGGCTAACGAGCTCCACCTGCCCGGGAGTGGCCCTGACCGGGAATCGAACCCAGGTCTCAGCGGTGACAGCGCCGCGCCCTTAACCACTAGACCACCTATATATATATAGACTCTGTTTCTCAGGAACAAAAAATTGTTTGCTCAGTTGCTTTCTGCTTTGCTCTTTTCTGAGCTCCCATCTCCTGGCTTTTTTTAAAGAATCAGGCAGAAACTGTCATTTATGTTGCATTTTTCGAAGTATTTCTTTTAACCATAAAGAAAAATTGGGGCTGAATTTCCAGTGTCTCTTTAATGTTGTTGGTTTTTAATAGACTTCATCTTTGCCTTCAATTTTCATAAATGTTTGGAGACCCTTCATTTATCTTTTCTTACCATTTTACATTTCTGGAGTTCTAATAGATGTAAGTAGAGTTTTCAAGGGAGTCTCACTTCACTTCATTGCTCCACTTCTGAAGGCAACTCCTTGGATGGAGTTGCAGAGCACAAGGGAAAGGAAAAGATAAAAACTATTATTACCAAGGCAATGCTCCCAGCAGCCTTCTCAGTGGAAATGTGCTGCGTCGCAACATCTGGATGTAAAAACCATAGTGAGCACTGTTGAGACTGGTAAGGTGCTGCAATATTTGAGTTTACCTCCTAAGAGGATGTCACAGTCATGTTTATTGAAAGTATGCCCTTTATTCCTCTGCTTGTGCTTTGAAGTGAAAGGTGCTGTATGGTTCTTCATTTCAGCTGCACTTAGTTAATGGGATTATGGGGACCCACCAAGCCACTCTGGCAATTCCCTCCTCAGCTGAACAGAACATAACAAAAGGTTCGTAGGTCAAGATAAGGAAAGAGAGAGATCACTGACCAATTAATGTCATGGGCAAAAATTACTCAACTCGGGGAGAGCAGTTTTGTTTTTTGCACGCAAATCACAGTAGGATAATGTGATAATGAGAAATAAAACCAAATCTTAAAAGACCTTCCCCCACCACCCTCTTCTTCTTGGATTCAATTTCATTCCCATTTTTCTCTTCCTCCTCCTGCCAGCAGAAGAATGAGGAATGGGGGCTGCAGTCAGTTCAACACACTTTGTCTTTACTGCTTCTTCCTCTTCACACTCTTCCCCTGCTTCATTGTGGGATCACTCAGCTGGAAGATAGTCCCACACATACTTCTCCAATGTGAGTCCTTCCCATGTGCTGCAGTTCTTCATGAACTGCTCCAGTGTGAGTCCCTTCCATGGGGTGCAGTCCTTCAGGAACAGGCTGTTCTAGTGTTGGTCCCCCATGGGGTCACAAGTCCTGCCAGCAGCCCTGCTCCAGAATGGGTTCCTCTCCACAGGGCCACAGGTCCTACCAGGAGCCTACTCCACCATGGGCTTCCCACAGGGTGACAACCTTTTTTAGAGTCATCCACCTGCCTCAGAAGACTGCATGAAGTCTTTCATAGGCTGCAAGTGGATCTCTGCTCCACCATGGTCCTCCATAGGCTGCCAGGGCACATGGTCTCACCATGGTCTGCACCACAAGCTGCAAGGGAATCTTTGCTGAGGTGCCTGGGGCACCTCCTTCCCTTTATTCTGCACCGACCTCAGTGTCTACAGAGTTGTTCCTCTCATATATTCTCACTCCTTTCTTGGGCTGCAGTTGTTGTTGTGCAGTTTTTTTCCCTTTCTTAACCATGTTATGTATGCTAGAGGCATTACCACAATTGCTGAAGGGCTTGGCCTTGGCCAGTGGTGGGTCTCAGAGATGTCTCAGAGATGACTGGCATGGGCTTTATATTAGACACGGGGGTTTCTCACAGTTCCTCACAGAAACCATGCCTGTAGACCCCTCCTATGAAAACCTTAGCACACAAAACCAGTCAAATTTGGCTGAAAAGCTCTGGCTTTTTCTCATGCACCTGCACATCCACTGCAGATTCATATGTTTTCTTTGTGTTCTAACAGAAATTACTGCCATTTTGACTACCTTCCCACTAGCACAGATATGGAAGAGCCTAACAGACTGAGGTGATGTAATTATGGCACAGTATCCAAACACAGCAAAAGAATAAGCAGCTTTAGGACCTCAGTCCTCACAGTGTGAGACAAGTTTTCAAAGTGATCACAAAACAAATCTAAATCAGAAATTAAATGTCTTCATGACCTTTAATTTTAAAGAAAAATAGTATGTGTTGTTTAGATCTCTGTAGTGTATTTACAGTGCTCTGTGTTTCCCACATGACATGGCCCTAGCTGTGAGAAAAGACAGTTTCTCCATTTGTATTTACAGTCAAGATGTTAGGTGTACTTTGACATATTTGAATATACACATACATGTATTAGGAGTTCTGTAGTGCTTCTGCTGAATTTTAAATAAAAGGTGTCCTGCCTTTTGCATATGATACAGGATCTTTTTACATTACAGCTGCCATGTGTCATCTCATGAGCAGGAGGGGTTTTGTCTTTAACTGTGTGTAAAACATACAGCCAGGGGAAGTGTGGTGGGTTTTTTAACACACGTGTGGAAGATTGATTCCATAAGAAGGTGGAGTTCCTTTTTATGGCTACATATATCTCCTGTCGAACTCATCCAGGCAGCTGCTTTGGAACTGGGAAAGCTCTGACCTACTCACCATTTTGTCTGTATCATTTTTGGAGCTTCTTTGCTGTTCACCTCTTATAAAAAACAGAGAAACTGACAGACACTTGTCAACACAATCTTGTCATGAGGAAGACTTCTGGAAGTCCACCAGGGGCTCTTGTTGTGCTGCAGGTCATTTGGTATGGCTTTCTGTCTCATATCATTGGTATTTTGCATGTTTTGTGAATAAGTGAACAAATTTGCCTGTTTCTGCTGGGGTTTTGCATTATTTAAACACTAATGCCATGCGAAAACATGTCCCTTTTCTGTTTTTTTTCTTTACGAAGAGTGCACATTTGAATGCAAACTAAATATATGGTTTCTTTCAGAATATATACATATAATATCACCCTCCTCTTTATATTGGTTTTGTTTCACTGACCATAGTCTAGTATTTTGACAGTATACCTGATATTTATTTTTAATGAAATGCACTTCTGTTCTTTCACTGCTTACTAACACTTTAATTTGAGAAGTTGGTTTTGCAAGCCCTGCAAGTATCCAATGTTCTTTGCAAAGTCAAGTCCATTTCCTGCAATAACCTTGCTTTGACCTGTTATCAGTTATATCACAAATTATTCAGGCTCTAATTGGTTCATCTTTTAACTACAAATTCACATGACTTAGCTTTATTGCAAAGCTCTGTGACAAGCTTGCGTGGATCGAAGCAGTTTCACACTTTTAAGGAACTTTCTATAGCAACTTGTAATTCCCTCTGTTCTACTGCTAGAATGAATACATTGTTATAGTTGTTAATATTAGGTTTTTGGATACACTGTTATCATTCCCAGAGTTCTCAATTGTGTTTTAGGCCTCATTATGTGAAACTTTTCAAAACCTAGTAAAAGTTCAGCATGGAAAGCAAGAGTATAGCAGTACAGACAATTTTCACTTCTCCAGTTAGTGCACTCTGTTTTCTCAGAAAATCTGAAGTTGCTGTAGGTTCTTACTCCCTTTTACCAGATCTTAATCAAACAAAGGGGTGAAGTTTGCTTGGTATCTACCAAAAATACGGTGTAATACTGCAATAAGTAATTAGCAAAGGACACACATGGGTGGTAAAAGGCTAGATGCTGTCTCTGACCCCTTGCTCTTTTAACATAAGACAAGATCTCAGCACCTGTTTTCACTACGAAATAGACATCTAAACTAGACAAAAGCCCTACGGAAGAGGAATTTCAGGACAGTTTATAACCCAGGGCAGTAGTCAAACATAACCATTTGCAGTAAATGTGCATTGGAGCTAGACAACTAGAAAGGACTTGCCTCTCTTCCACAGTCTCCATAGAGAATTAGGCTTTTTTAAAGAAGCAGATAAAATGTTTTCTTTTTCCATGTAGAACATTATATTATGTGCTGTACTAATGTTTTGCCTTGCCTGTTGGTAAGATTCCTACCCTTTATTCAGACCCATGGCCAGGCCTTTAGCGCCTGCTCAGGATGCATCTCAAAAAGGGAGAAAGAGTCTTATCCTTGATGCAGCCACCACCTAAAACAATGCTTGAAGGAGAATAGCTATTTAGTCAGCCCAAGTATCCATTCATATTGCATAGGGCTTGTTGTTCTGCAATCTCTCATCTCCCCATTAATTAATGGTGAAAATGCATATAACTAGGAAAACAGCAAACATAAGCAGGGAATTAATTTATTTTTCATAAATAGAGATTGCCTCATCAGTAGAAAAGCAAAGACTTGAAGTGTCTCTTCATGTTCCAATTTTTGTTCTGAAGCTGCCTGTTTCATTGCTTTCTCATCTCTTCTATTTAAACCAAACAACAATCATTTGATTATGACATCAAAAAAAAAAATTGTGGCTAAGGAAGAAAGTACTTCTGAGAGAGATTCAGGTTCAGCAGCTGGAAATGAGGGGGGGAAATTGGGACTGCACCAGTCTAATT
The DNA here is from genome assembly GCF_022539395.1 of Myiozetetes cayanensis. NCBI lineage: Eukaryota > Metazoa > Chordata > Aves > Passeriformes > Tyrannidae > Myiozetetes > Myiozetetes cayanensis. The sequence goes on from NW_026087631.1 coordinate 50,825,438, forward strand.
GGTTTTGTTATAGAACAAAATTAGCTGAAGCCAGAGAGCGGTAAAATGCACTCACCTTTATTGTAAGTATTTGAAGATGTGCTAAATGGAACGGGGGAAGAAAAATCTGCTCTTTGCTCATGGCACAGGGCATATATTAGAAAATAAAAATAATTAGTTGTGGAAACAACAATTGAATTGTGTGAAGTGTTTTGCCTGGATTCCAGGAATGGTGGCTTTAATGAGGCCCTCCACTTAACAAATGCTAAAGCAGTTCTTAAATGAGGTTTAATAGGATATTTTCGTCTTCTTCCAGCTCTTTGTTCTCAAGCATATAGGTACCCCAGAATGCACACATTTAATTTAAGAAAGTTTTACACAATTCATCTCCTGCACCTGATGAATATGCTACGAAACATACAATAGCTCCCTGTTGGATCCTCACACAAGAAATCAGTGGCCTTCAAATCAAATCAGAGACCTATTTGCTTCTTGTGCTCTGCATTACAAAAAAGGATTTTAATTAGCAAGAGACACTGTTCCCATTGCCCATGAAATGCAACTGTAATCCTAATTTCTTAACCACACCTAAGAGTAATTAACTATTGGGAAACAATGTTTAACAAGCCACTGCTAACCAGAATTAAGAATAGGACCTGTCACCATACAGTAAATATCTGATGAGTTTTGTACTTTGGATTGTGAAGCAAACAAACGCAACGTTGGTTTGAATTCAAAGGTGTGTCCCTTGAAAAGGAGGGAACAGGTACAACTGTGCCAGTGTGTTGTCTTTCTTGGAGATGCACTGAATCTTTAGGAACTGTTTCAAGTTTTACTCTGCTTTGCTCTTCTGGAGGGACAATGTGGCATATCTGAGGCACAGATGGGCCATCACCTTAACAGTTACCAAAAAAGTGAAATCCACCATTAGAGAAAGTGCTGTTGTAACACTGGTGAGACCGGACTATTGCATCCTCATGTTTCAGGCCTTCTTGATCTTGTATAGGTAAGCAAAAATGCATGAAGAAAAACCTCTTTACATTTTGTTCTGTTTAGAAAGTGTAACAAAAACAAATTTTTAACACGTGAAAAAAGAGTCTGGAAGGAGGGATACTGGTGCTGGTGTGGTGTTTTCTTTTGGTTTTTCTTTTTCCTGTTTTGCTTAACAATGTTATTGGTTGGTTTTGGTCTTTCTGAAACAAGACATGGTTATAAAATTACAACAAAATAATTTTGGGGTCTCATGTCCTGTCAATTTCTGGAACAGTTTGTCAAGAGCTGAAATCCAGGGGCATGTTCACACCTTTTTAAAAGACTCTTTCAAGAAGTGTATGTGGATAAGTAGTCATGTTTGTGAGGTGGCTTGGCGGTTTTTGTGGTAAATTTTTAGAAGCTTTACTTTTTCAGCATGGTTATTGTGTTTTACTGTTTGGGTAACAGAAAGTTTTACTGTTTGGGTAAGTTCTTTCTATCGTTCTTCTACCATCTAGTTTTAGTTACTGATATCTTTCTTAATCTGTTCCTAACATCGCTGGAATATTTCTGCTTGTCAGCACATCAGGACACAAGCCCAGTAGACCAGAGGGTACATGATATACACTTTGAAATTTTCTCAATGTTAACACCTCAAAGAAGGGCTGAAATCCTCTGTGGGTTGAATGGAGAGCTCCAGAGAGTATGGAGAGTTTCCAGACTTCCAGCAGAAAACTGTAACCTTCTCTATTGCTACCAACCTTGCAGCTGATAAAAATGATTTGGGACCTCTTCCAAAGTTTCCAGTGGAGCAGTTGCCCATTCTGAAAGAATCAATTATCACACTCCGTAGCAATTTGAAGAAGACACCAAATGGGAATGAAGGCAGGATGACTGAACTGAATGCAGCCTCCTTGAGTTCAGAGCTGAGGTGCATTAAGGATGCTTATGTGATTGCAGTCTGCTCTGCATGTGAATACAAATAGGAATTTTAACATGAAGGATCTAAAAATTTTGAATTGAAGGAATTTTTAGATTGGATATGGCAAAGCAGCTAATACCTGGGTAGTAGATTCTCAAGCTGCCCTCTCTTTGACTCAACAAAAATCGTGTACAAACTTCTTGACCACAACTCGTTATAGAAAGCATTATGTACCTGAATAATAGATGAAACAAGCATTTAAACATCCAGAGTGCTACATTCACTTAACTTACCTGTCAGGAGAAACTATATAAAAACTGCAAAGGTACCTGTTTATTCCTTAATAGGGAACTGAACCGAAAGGCAAAGTACATTTTCTTATTTTAGAGCCACTCTGTGAATCTGCTACATACCTCAATATGTTGCCTAATGAAAAGTCTTCTGTGTCCTGATATGGATTTGTAAGTGTGTTACTGATAGCAATGATACCATAAAAAATAAAGAAAGGAAATGTTTCACAATTGAATAACCAAAGAAAAAAAACATGTGCCTTCATTGTGAGAGTAAATATGTTTTGTTAGAATACTGGAGAAGGGGAATTAAGAGCTTCATTTCTATTAAGAAGAAAAAATATTGTGTTTCTTATATTGTCCATCTTATCTAAATCCATATCAACTGGTCAAATATCAGTCAGGACAACAAATGTCTTGCCCACTTATTTGCCTAGAATCAGAGAAGGGAAAATACACATAATTGGTTCCCTAAGAGAATCACACCATTAGATTGATTATTTAATCCAGAAATGAAACCTGAATGCCCTGTTATTCAAAGCTAAATAGATATTTATTCTTCTGCAACCATGACTTATGATAAAAACAGGTTAGGAGCTAAGACTGAAGCTTAAATATATCTCTAACTGTGTCAGAAATACATACAGTTTGAATGCAGGCATATTTTTATCATAAGGTGGTGACCGGAAAGCAGCACAGCAAATGATCAAGGAACCAACAAGACAAACAGCTGCCAAAACATGCTACCTTTTATGACATCAATTCTCAAATGTAGTAATACCATTTGGAATTAAAATTACATTTGCTTTCATTGGAAAACTGAAGTGATGAAAAGACTGTAGTACCGTATTGTCTGTCTCTCTAGAGTGACACACACTGTTTGGTATATTGGGTAAAATAAAAGAAATGTTATATACACCAAAATACCCTAAAACTATCATATTTATCATATAAATCATATTTATAAAAGAGAAGACCAAGGCTAAAGAAGATTCCTTACATAGGAAATAAATAAAAAACTTAGTAATTATCCTCTGGAGGAGAAAGACATAATTTTATACAGAAAGAGCTAAGGCTTTTATTTGTTGTCTCGCTAAAATACTAAAATGTTGAGACCATAAAACATATTACATTTTCTATCTGCTATTGTACTAAGCTTTGTGATGAGCACACTGCATATATATTCTTTATGGTATGGAGTTAGGGTCCAGATGAAAACTTTGAGATTTACATTTTTATCCTGCATTGACCTTTTGGCTTCATTCACTAATTAAGCAAGGCATGGTAAAGAAAGAGATTATTATGAGGTGGCTGGGCCCCCAGGGCGTTATGAGGTACCACACACAGTTAAGCTATCTCAAGACAACCATGTTCTCTAGAGTTACTTTATTGCTATTATAAAAACCCTTTATTATGGGGAAAAATATGTATTTTTATGCTAGAAGAAGATGAAGATGACAGTTTAGGATGTTGAACAGTAGTTTCAGCTGAGCTTTGTGCCCACAGAGACTGTAAAACATTGAAGACTGGGCGGTCTTTGATTGGCTCCTTTGGATCCTAAAGGGGTAGATTAATCTTTGTGAAATTCATAGTTGGAACATTGTACCATTAACTGGCACTTTCCAGTTATCAAGATACTTTATGGAACTGAAAAAGTCCTATTACACTTGCTAAAAAGGCAACTTCAGGGGTGTGTCTCTCATGTAATGATTTCATCTCTGGACTATTAGGTACTTTCCTCTGTGCCCCATAGTTAATAAAGCCCCAGGACATGGATCTTCATCTGATAACCTATATCAGCTTCTTCTCTGTTAATTACACCCTATCTAAGTATGTAATCATATAGCATGAGGAACTTCCTCAATTTTCTCTCTTTTTCTGTCGCATTTGAGAGCATATTTAAGCCCTTGTGGGATCAGGTCTTACTGCTTTTTTTTTAAAATACCTTGCCTTAAAATGTTTTTAAGGCATGATTTCCTCTTTTTAACCTTGCAACAAGTATGTGCTGCACACACAGGAGCTAGCATCTTCTAGGCATCCAAGGGAAATAAATATACAATTTTCCCGTTGCTTTTAAGACTTCTGTAGTATTCCTCACTTCAAAACTCTTGTGTATCTACCCTTTGCACTGTGGATGGAGTATCAGAACTACCAGTGGGTATCAGAAAATATGCATGCATTTACAGAACTTAAAAGTTAGTCCTACTTAGAAGAGCTATTCCAGGAATACAATGATTACGTTAAGGGACTTGGGCTCATGAAGTGCTCTTTGTTGTAAAACAGTATGAGTGCCCCATGGACCAAAGAAGGATACGGAACAGATCTGTCTTTAAGACCAGATATGGCCTGCTTGACAACACATTGATTTAAGCCCACCACTGTTTTGAAGATGGCTTAGAGATATTTGATTTGCAGTGGATAGATTGCCTCCAGCTAAATAGTCCTGTGCCATTGTTCATAAACCTGAACTGCACTATAGCAATCTTGGTGCTTTGTTAAAATACCATAGTGAAGTTCATAGTGCCTTATTAAGCTCTGTAGTTTAAAGATTAATTGTTAAAAGGATAAAAACCTTTGTGCGAACATTTAACAAGCTTCTTGAGACAATGACAATTAGCCCTGTGAAGTACTCAAGAGCTGTCTGTCAAGAAGCTCAAAAAAAAGTGACATGGTCAAAAAAGCATCAGTTGCTCCCATCCCCACATCCAGTGGGATAATAGATTATCCCTCAGAGTGCTTAGCCATCCCCTAACTAACAAGTCTGCTGGCCAAGGTCAGACATCATAGCTAATAGAGGGAAGGGGTCCTGAAGAGGAACAAACCACCCATAAATGAAAACCAGTAAAAAACTCCAACTAGCAGTTTAATTTTTCAAATGATCCAGGATGCTGGTGACTCTTTTCGGGTAAGCCTAGGTGTTGGTGAGGTGATGTGTTGCGGTAGATGGCACTATTCACCTCCTCCAGGCACAACAGCACCAGCAGACACTGGGAAGTACCATCTTTGGGATGAGACATAAAACTGAGGCCTTGACCAGTTGCAGTTATTAAAGGTCCCATTGCACTTTCCAGAAGATTAACTGTGTTAACCTCAGTGTCCTGGCTGATTGCATTCTGTCTTCCTAAATTCCCTTTGTAGTTTCAACTGGACAAGTTAATCTGCACTTCCTGTTTTAGATATCCATGCAACTGTTGCTGTGCTCAGACACACAGCTGCTGTGCTTCATCCCATGACTTGCTCCAGTGACAGCCAGCACAGACAGACTGAATGTCATGTGGCCACATTGATTCCCCAAGGACAGTGGAAGGAGAGGGCACAGTTCCACCCTGCATTTTCAGCAAAATGACGTGACATCCTTGAGATGGAATGCACTCTTCAAAATAAATAGTTGTTGCAACACTAGAAAATAACAATAGCAATTACTTGGTGGGACATCCTGCTGAGTCATGTAATTCCATCATTCCAAGGCACAATGCCTTAAGGACCATCCCTGGGAGCAAGTGGTTGTAGCTGCCCATCTAATTGCAGGCCTCTTACTTGGCCAAACCCAATCCTAGGTTTTTAGCTCTGGACTAGAGAGGTAGGACAGGAGCATATTGCGATTTTGGCTCAGATCCACATTTAAACCCATTAGGGCTTATTTCTGAAATTCCCATCCCATGCAAGTACCCCTTTCCAATGCAGACAGGAGTGAAACTCCATGTGAACTGAGCTGTCCTCTTACAAGGAGAAATTTGCAGCAAGGTGACCCACTTTGTCGGTCAGCACAGTTCGTGCGTGGCTTCCACTTTTCTCACAGTTTTGAGATTTGGTAACTAGACTGAAGGTTGAGGAAATTTTATTCTTTCTAACTTTAATTCTTTCTGCTGTTTCAGTTGGATACTTCCTTTGTCACCTCATATCCCAAACTATTGGAAAATGTGTGTTTCCTTTCAATAATTACAGATTACACGCACATGCTATTGAGTGTAATGCAAGGATATTATGTAAGGAATTATTATTTTTCTGGTTATCTAGAGAAAATAAAAGTTATTATTAAAGTCTTCATAACTAGATGGGGAATAATATTAATATTTGAACTCCATGAAAAGCCTGAAATATAATACGGATATAAGCTGATTGGGTGATTGGGTATTTAAAATGAGCCAGGTGTCAAGAGAGGAAACATATAATTATCATGGAATAAAGAAAAGTTTCTGAAAAATAAAACACAATTGCTTGTCTGTTTTCTACTTCATGACATTTCCACTGAAGATTGTAATTTCTATTTCTATGTCCTATTCCCCTTATATGGAGCATCCCCTTGGGAAGTGGGGCCCAAGAGCCCTTTCGTGGATGGGACAGGATATTACAGCTTGGTTTGTGCACCAGCATCCTTAATATTTCCTTCCTTTCAGAAGCAAATAGAGTGTACCATTATCTGAATGCTAATTTCCTAGTTAAAACCCTCCCTTGCTGACAAGGGACTGAAAGAGTTTTAAATCACAGATGTAGAGTATCAAATGCAATAATGCTCTTGCAATAGTGCATTGAAGCCTCAATTAATTAACCCTTGGGCTAAGTAGGCAGGTACATGGTGGTGGCCACAGGCGGTGGATGGATGAGATTTAAATGGGCATCTCATTTCCTCAGCACGGAACATGCCGTTTGGTTCAGAAAGGAGTCATTTTACACACTCGCCTCATTTACGCTCAGCTTTAATCCCTTTAATTCCACCTGAGATCCAAGCAAGAATGGGAAAAGAGAGAGAGGTGAAAAAGGCTACAGAGCTGGGCTTTGTTTACATATGTTTCCCCAGGGACAACCCCCCCAACAGAGCCAAGGCTTCTGGCCTTTTCATGGGGCTGTGGGGATCCAAAGCAGTTGTCATATGGAAATGGTTAAAGAGAGATTACAGGGAGCTCTTCACTGCAATCCATCCTGTTTAGAACCTGAAAAGTAAGGACCAGGGAGAGGAGGCTGAGAAAAGGGGCTGCATTTTATCCTGGCAGACGCTGGGATGCAGCACGGACTCAATGGCAGAGGGTCAATTTGCAGAGGCCATGGTGGTGTGGGCCTCCCATGACAACACAATGACAGCTGCCACTTCCCCTTCAATGGCCCATATGGGTGCCTGTTCATGTATGACGTAAATCATGTTCTGTGTGCGATGGAAATCTCTGACATCCCTCTGGATGGCTTTTACGTACGTAACATGAAAGTGTCCCTACCGAGAAAGGGGACATGATTCTGCCACATATCAAGGGTAGTAGACTAATGTTGTAAAAATAAAAGGACCCCCCAATGATTTCTTAGACCCACTTAGAGGCTTTCGATCAGGCTATGCTTTGCTTCTCTGTTTTGCTTGCTTTCTGTGATCCTCCTGATGCAGGGGTCTGATACCAGGAGCTTGCATCAAAATCTTAAGCAAATGTCACAGAATATTAATGGATAATGAATTTTGAATTTATTACAATTATTGTGCAGGAAATCTGATATCTCGACAATGTGCTCCTTCAATCAAGGATATGTAGACAAACGCGTGATCTATACAACGTATTAAACCAGGTAGAATATGAGATATTTGCAACAAACTTCTCCTGGATAAGACTGGGAATTGTTCACAGAGATTATACAGCGAATGGTTGAGAATAATGAGCTTGTTTTTAAAAATCCAGAATCTCTTCCTTACCGACCCCTGAGAAAAAAGATGCAGAATGTGTTATATTGCTCGTTACAGTTACATTTTGAGCCTGGCTCTGCTAAAATAGCTGTATACAAGGTGGTGCATATAAAGAAGGTATATAAAGGTGTATAAAAAAGGCATATAAAGAAGGTATATAAAAAGGTTTGAGATAGATTCTGTTTTTAAGGAGATCCAAGTTGTTGTGTGCTTGTATGAAATGCTCTGCATTACTGTTTGTTTGCTCCCACTCTGCACAGCAGTGTTGTGGAGGATTAATCTGGATTGTTCCTGATGGGACTGTGTGCATGTATTTATTTCTCCATATCTTGTAATGTGCCAGCCACATTTATACGCATCCAGAAGCCTCTGCAGAAAAACCCACCCAGCACTGAGTAGCAAATGGAAACATCCCCCAGACCTCACACCCCTCTTTTACTACACTGTTACCTGCTGAGGCCAGACGATTCATCACACCTGTGGGCTGCTGTCATTTTGTGTAATATGTGGAGAGATGTTGCCTGGGTCCTGAGCTGTGGGACAATGTACTATTGTGGGATGATGCCTGTTGTAGTCCCTGCCCACCCTGTCCCACCTGCCACCCCCACTGGGCCACAGGACTCTTTATTTCATTTCCCTCCACACTATTTACCATCTGTGAGCTTGTCTTTAACCTAATAAAAATCATCTCGCTTTTGACTAACAAGAAAAGGAAACAGTGCTCATTGTGGGGTTTGGGGAAAATGGCTTCACTAATCTGCAGGATGAGAATAGAGTGATTTATAGGCGGATTTAACTGTGGGCCATGATTAGGGGGCTGGTAGTAAGTGCATTAGATGTCTAAGTGTGGCAATAGAGTAAATAGGCGTTTTATTTATCGCAGTGCCAGGGGCCTCTTAGCGGAAGAGCGCTTCTCCAAATTGAAATATAGCAGAGTTTACACTCCTGATTAGGGCTTCAAGCACAGAGCCCAAGGCTATCAGCGAGCAGAAACAACGCTCGCTGACACCTAATTGTCACTGGATTAATGTGCAAACAGGGACAGCAAACAGCAACAACAAATAACCCAGTGTCAGAGCTGCTGGTGGCAGTGTCCACTAAGTGACTGGGGGCCAAATTGAAGTTTATATCTCAGAATCCACTGAGATCAATGCATCAGCTGGGTAGACAGGGCTGGAGATATTTTGCTGTTAAATGTATTTACATATGGTACAGGTGTGGAGCTAGCTATTAAAAAAAAAAAAAAAAAAAAAAAGATTTCTTTTCATGCCCAGTGTGAACCGTATGTGTAGTGTGTATTGTACTGGCAGGTACTAGAAGAGGCTCTCCCTGCAGAAATCTCTGTCCCACTTTAAACGTTCCCAGACTTGCCAAAACTAATTCCTTATAAAGATGCCCAGCACGTATGTGTGATTGTGTCTGTAATAAAAGAGGAAAGGCTTGTAAGGAAGGTAATATATTTTATTATACCAGCTGATACGGCATGAGGAAAGATGGACAAGCTTCTGAACTAGAAACCCTTCCTTATGGAGTAAAATACGTGAATTCATATGCCTCAGATAAGACAACAATTTCATTCCTTGAATTATGAAGGGGGTATCCCCATTATTATATTGGTATCCTCATTATTATATGGGTTCACAAATATGCCCATTTTTAACTGTATATGACGTGAAGCTACATACCATATGCCCGTAAACTAAGTATGGGCAATATTGTTCAATTTATTTTCTTTATGCTTCATAGCCATTCAGGTAATTTATGTGAGTAAGGTCTTTGGCTCTATGATCTTGTGACTTTCACTGGCATCTCCATATAAAATTTTATAACCCTGTTTGTGAATCAAATCATTCCCACAACTACTGATTCAATCTGGGTTGCCACCTGTCCAGCTTTGGATTGGAGGAAGCAGTTTAGCCATTTGAGCTCTGGATTTTCCAGAATTTCTGAATCTGTATCTACGTAAGATCTCACTACTGCTGATTAATTCTTCAGAGATAAGACAGACAACCCCCGCCCCCGTGCTGTTCGTTTACAGTAGCCACCACTTTTAAACTGAGAAATTTTTATATCTTCCTTGGAACAAACAAAAGCAATTTAAAAATGAGCCTTAAAACAAAAGCAAGAATAGGTTAGCAATCATGGAGTTCATGTATTCAATCATTTTTTCCCATAATTAGCTATTGAAGGAGGAAAAGTCACAAATATATGATTTATGTCTCTAAATGTATTTCTAAAGTTTTATTGACCATGAAAGTTGGTCTTTCCCTGTGTTAAGAACTGAGGAAGCTATAGAGCTAGGTAGTAGCTCAATGGTGCAAAGTCTTATGATTTAATCTTGACATTTGCAATTTTTTGCTGTAAAATATTACTTTCTTTATTTCAGGACTTTAGTGTAAAACCTCATAATTTCCTTTAAGCTCCATTTGATTGTCAATTGCACAACTCTCTTCAAATCTTAAAGCTTATGATTTTCATACACATAAGATTTATTTCTTTTGTACCACAATAGAATGTTCTTTGGTGGAAATTCTCCTTTTTTCTCTTGCATCCTGCTGTTTTCTATCTTGCAGCTAGAATTTTTTTTAGTGTGTGTGACAGTCCTTGGGTTTGTGAGCTTTGAACTTTCTGTAGATTCATTTAGAAACATTTCAAATACCCACATCTGGACTGAACCAGCTGCATATCTGATCTACTCTGCTTAGTGATTTCCAGGAAGTAGTGGTTTTGTTATTGGCATATTTGGAGAAGAAAAAGGATCAATTTTCAATATTGAAACAAGTCCAATAGCTATTTACACACAGTTTATTTCAGAGATTCAAAACTGCACAAGGCTAGGGAGAAAAGGTTTATACCACAAAATTGCAAACATTTCTGGTTTTTTCTTAGGTTATTTAGAGTCAGAAAATCATAAAACTGGGTTTGCAACAGGAAAGTCCCAAGTTCATTTTACTAAAATGTACTTGATGAAATCAATGTATTTTTAATCCAAGTGTAAAACTCTAAGGACATCCAAGGTGCTGACTAGAGCATGAAAATCTAAATTAATGCTCTGCCAAAGTGACAGTACTTAAACAACCACAGTATCACCCACAGGCATTAGGCTTTTTGAGTAGTTCATAATCTATATACTGTTATTGTAAAGACTGTGATTTCATGCAGAAAATAATTCACAAATCATAATTAACATCTCTCCCAATAGGTGACCAAAGGCTTTAAATACACATTTACATTTTGCTCTTTCAAAAAAGCTATATAACCCTGTAACACATAATTACTACAATACATGTCACATATATTGGGCCATACTGTTCAATAGATCAACAAATACTCATAAATCACAGGACAGTTTTTCTTTACTTTTAGTGTATGTAATGCTGATATTCTAAATTTTAATTACCTAAAATCTGTCAGTTAATATCTATCAGCCGTATAGATCCATGTATGTCCATTCATAGCCAATGAACTATTTAAAACAGGTTAGAGCTGGAAGATGCTTGTTTTTACAGACTAAAATGGGGCGTGTTTCCTTACTTGGGCAAAATGCCCAGTGAAGAGAACAGGAATTTTGCTTGAACAAGGACTGCACAATTAGCAGCAAAGCATGCTAGTCAGAGTGTTTTGCACCAAGGAACTCTGAATAGTGTTGCCCAAAAGAAAATGACCGTGACTCCCTCACAGACCTGAATAGGCCACTAGGTGTAAGAATTTAGAGCCCTTCCCGTAGAAAGAGGGTGGGAAAGAAAAAAGATAGGTTGATTTGTAGTGCTAACGAGCTAAATCCAATCGTGAAGGACCTCACTGCATTGTCCTGTCTGCTGGTGATGACTGCTGCCAGGCTCTGCAAAGGCGCTGGGCTGCTGGCCAGCATAGCTAACTGCAGGACTGGCGCCTGAATCTATTCCTCACTAGCAGAGCTGACTGCAGAATTAAAGCTTTCAGCCACAATTTTCAAGTTGATAACACATGGACACAGCAATCCCACCCACGTGATAGCAATTGCAGCATTCAAACAGTAGATTTTAGGCTCCTCTGGGCAAAGAGTTTTTGTTTTGTTTATGTATAAATCATCCAAGTGCATCTATAATGCTGTATGGATGATAATAATAAAGAGATACTCATAGCTCCCAGTACAGATGCAGCAAGGAAAATACTGGGAAGTTTGGGGAGAAATGAGAAAAAAGTGAGAAGACAATAAATTGCATGTAGTTCACTGAACTGTGGAGGAAGGAAAAACAATTAAACCCTGGATTTAACAAACCCTTATTGAGACACTGATTACTTTGTAACAGAAATAGTTGTGCCACACTGACATTTGCTCATTAACCAGTCATGAATTTGTGTCACACATCAAATACTAGTAATGAAACAACATTAAAATGATGGTTTGCTTTTTAGCCCAAATACACAATGGGTGTTAACATGTCTACACAAATATTTTAAACATCACATTAAAATATGTATTTGGACAAATATAAGATGAGGATTGGTTTAAATTATTACAGGTTTCAAGAAAACCTCATTTGGACAAAAAAGGGGTACTGGTGTGTAAAAAACACAAGAAAAAAACAGTCTTTCAAGTACTGTAGAGCTGCCAAATTACTCTGCCAAAACTCCCATTACAGAAAGATGGGCTGAAACAGGAACACAGTCTTGGCTCTATTGAACATTTTCACACAACAAAATGTCATGGCATAAATTAAAATCTGGGCATGGAAGACCTAAATTGCAGAGCTTAATTTCAGTGAATCGGGTTTTTTATTAATCTTTGTTTTTCTTACCACTCTGTTTTTTGAGCACTAACCTGTTAACTGTAAGTTGCAACTCTTCTCTCTACCAATAAAAGCTACTCTAGTTAGAAGGGTTAATAATGTGAATTAGCAAAGCAGAGTTTACCAGTGAATTTGAAATGTAAGTAAACTATCACCGAATCCTGTAAAATTCCTTCTTATTTTGGGCTGCCTCAAAATGATAGGATGAGCCAATCACCCAACCAGTCTGCAAGCCTCCAGGAGGGTGAGGTCTTGCTCCCTCTCTATTTCTTCTTCCCCTCTCCCATTGCTCCCAGCCAGGCACTTCTGGCAATTGTCATGCACACTAACCCTCCCCAGGCTCCTCTGAGAACTGATTCAGCATGCCAACCTGGCAGAAAACTAATGCAGCTAAAAGAGGGTGATTTTCTGCTGTGTGGATGAGCTGAAAGAAAAGGAGGGAGGTTCTGATGAGCAAAGAAGACGGTGCAAGGCAGGTGGTGGGACCATGTGGCCAAGAGTAAGAGAGAGAGAGAGAGAGAGAGAGAGAGAGAGAGAGAGAGAGAGAGAGAGAGAGAGGGAGAAAAGAAAGCACTAGCAAGGAGAGGAATCAAGGTCTGCCTCTTTGGGAATCAACAAACCATGAGATAGGCACAGCTACTCCTACAACTGTGGATCTGGATTGTGATTTTGTTGTATGAAGTGTCTGGTGACAACATTAACTTAAAGCATTCCTGCCCAGAGACCACCAACACAATGCAAAGTTACTACCAGTGTTATTAGCATTCACAATGAATAGTTTGTGAATTGGAAGCAATAGGGCACAACAAGTCCAGTAAAAGGACTGGATTAAAGACAAGTGGCAGCTTGGTAGACTGTGCCTCATCTAACAGAATAATAATTTAATTGAATCTCATGCTGGCAAGTGAAAATCAGTCAAGGTGCAGAAACCACCTTTGTTACTTCTAGTCACAGTGGGGCAGTTTTGATTGAATGGGTCACTAGTATAGGGTCCTCTGAGAACGCCCAGTTCAGATGAACATGTTTTTCCATTGAGGCAGCTGAGGCATACAGAGCCTTTCATCTTAAGACTCTACACCATGTCAGGTCTCAGTTCCTTTGCACCTTTCCGTCTGAGTAAGACAGCAGTATCTGGTTGGGAAGAGCACGTCCCACTACTGAGAGGTCAAAGAAATTCTGATGTGGGAAAACTTTAATTCTTCTCTAAATGCATCTCCTATCTACTTATATATCTATGAGCATCACTAAATCCCTGTATTCCTTTGCAGCAAGACATATTCTCCAAACAGTAACAAAACAGTCCAGAGCCTTAACTGGTACCATAATAGTCCTAATGATTTTGAGTTTGCTTTTTAGCATTAGAAATGCCTTGTTTAGTTTCAAGAAAATTAAGGTTATATGCAGAAGAAAAAAGTAACTGTTCAAGTGTATTCTGAGTTTGGAAGAGATTACTTGATTGGTTTTTAACTGTGTTAAAAAACTGTTTTTTCACTGCTTTAGAAAGAAGAACATCTAGAATATAATAACCTAATAGCTGTGAAGGCCAAAATATGAGCTTCCAAGTCACAGCAGTGGTTAGGATGCTCCACACCATAAAGTAAGGATTATTCACCTAGGATGGAGCAATCCCGTAAGTACGGAAAGACTGGGGAATGAGATGCTGAAAAGTAGTGCCACAGAAAGGAATCTGGGGGTCCTGGTCAATGGCAAGTTGAACCTGAGTCAGCAGTGCCCTGGCAGCCAGAAGGGCCGACCGTGTCCTGGGGGCATCAGGCAAAACAGCACCAGCCAGCTGAGGGAGGGGATTGTCCTGCTCTGCTCTCCCCTGGGGCAGCCTCACCTTGAATAGTGTGGGCAGCTTGGGGCTCCACAATGTAAGAAAGATATTGAGCTATTAGAGAGTGTCCAAAGGAGGGCAACAAGGATGGTGAAGGGCCTTGAGGGGAAGCTGTATGAGGATCGGCTGAGGTCACTCAGTCTGTTCAACCTGGAGCCTTCCTCATGAGAGAAGAGGAGGGGCAGGCACTGATCTCTTCTCTGTGGAGAATGCAATGAACCTGTGTTAGAGGAAGTTTAGGTTGGATTTCTTCACCCAGAGAGTGGGTAGGCACTGGAAGAGACTCCACAAGGAAGTGGTCACAGCACATGATGTGATTCTTAGAGTCTTGAACAGAACCAGGACTTGGACTTCGATGTTCCACGTGGGTCCCCTCCTGTTCAGGGTATTCTGTGATTTTGCATAAATACACTGACTGATAAAAACACACACAAGATATGTGGGAAACACACTGGATTTTGTGTATGCATAACGAGGTAAATATAAACAAGATACTGGCTAGTGGTGGACCAACATGCTTTATAAACCCCCTATTTTGAACTCTCCTAAACCAGACGGGGGGTATTGTTTGGAGGTCAGAGCCTATGCAATGCTGTTAAATCAAAGTGGGACATTGCATTCTAAAACCTTCAGTCTCTAGGACTCTTCATATTAACAGAAACTGTGATCACCTAGGCTTTACATAGACTAAGTGTAACCCTCCTAAAGGGAGTGAGGAAGTCCCAGTGAGACACCTCTGGAAAGTTCCAACCATAGGGAAGATGGACATCTTGAAAAAATTAAATTAATCCTATAATAGTATATAAATTTGTAAAACACAGCCTTTTAAAATATTCCTAACTCTCAGAAGACTTAATCAATGTTATACAAATTATGGAATCATTTAAGAGTGTTGGTATGATGAAAAAGCTTTTGTCCCTGCGGAACGTTAACAATATCAAGACAAGCTGGCTATCCAAAATATAAGTGAAATTACATCTTTTCTGCGAAGGCTGATGAAATTATGATGACTACATGTCAGTTTTTTCCTGTTTAAAGGAAAATCTATGGTCAAGTATGCTTTGAAGTTCTTCAGGTTCATTAACAAGGTCAAAATCAATGTTATTTTACTGTTTGGAATCATTTTTGGCGGAACAATGAAAAGAAACCATAGTAGAAGTAGTCTTAATATAATCATTTTCTTTTCATTGTTCTTTATGGGAAAATAATTTGGCCCGAAATTTAGTGGTCCCATCAGGGAGGTGATATCTTTAAAAAGGTGGTCTGAAGGACAGGTTTTACTGTACTTTAATAGGCTTATAGATTAATATAAATCTTAATATTCATAATCTGTACTATTCTTTTCCTCAATATCTCGTTCATCTATACATCTATTTGTAATGCGTGTTTCAAACACAGGTTAAACTTTATTTTATTGAAAGTACTGATAGTGCTATAAGAATAATTTCTCAAAAACTCAGCACATCTAATGTAAAGTTAGTTTTTCTCTTGAAAACAATTTTATTTTAAAAAATTGAATGCTGATACCTCTTAGCTGAGTCTTCCCCAAATATTTTGAAATAACTGATTGCCTGAAATAAAACATATCAATTAAACAATGGTTATTGTTGCAATGAAATGCACAGTTTTCAGCCCAATTTGTATTCCTGTTTGAGGATAAAAATCAGGAGTAATTCTACGTAATTCAGTGTCAAAACTACCAGTGTTTTGACAAAACTACTAGAACTATCCTGGATTTGCAAAATTAATCAAATAATTTTAATTTTTAGGCCAGGAATGAGGCATCATAAGCTTCTTGTTAGAGAAAATCATGTAAATAGTGTGTAAGCCCACTTCTTATAGCATTTTGCAGACGACAAGAAAGCAGACCAGAAAGATATCTGAGCACTTGAAATGTTTCTCCCCAAGGACACCTAGAATATTTATTCTAGGTGCAGTGCCTTTAAATGGGAGCAGTTGTTGTCATTTGTTGTTGTTGTCATTAGTTTTTATGTAAGCTGTACATACGAAAATTTACAAGTGTCTGTTAATGCCTCTTTGTATTAACGGAGAACAGCACTAAGCAAATACTGTTTGTGTGAAGTGATGAGCATTACTTTATAATATCCAGCCATTATCTACTAACTGAAAAATTAGTTGAGCTTTGGTAAATTGCATGCACAGGCCAGTACTTATCTACTTTCTGCTGATTAGAGCATGAAATATTTGTATGATTCGTACTGCTTTTACAGAAATCAGGACAGAGCATGTAAAATATCCACAATACATGAGAAAGCAACATCTGCTACATGGAATATACTGGACCAAATTCTGTTTGTGTTCAGTGTGCAGACTGTGTTAATGGGCAGAATTATTATGCAGGTACAGCCCAACTGAGAATGTGCCCACAAAGTCCGCTTATACTTTTACTTGTCACCTTTTAGCTGTGGAGGAGCAAGTGATTAATGTATTACTCTACTGGCTATTACAGAGCTGTTGGTCTGTTTTGAATTTCTTTTAATATGAACTGATCAGGAAGCAACTGCGTACTTTCTAACGTGAATACCAAAATGAATTTTGCAACTAATCAGCAAGATATAGCCTAGATTTTGTCTGCCAACTATTAGATGGCTGATCTTGGACTGGATTACCACGTAAAGAAAAAAAAAAAAAAAAAGAAATGCTGGCGAATTATGTCTGAATGCTGAGAAGCATTAGCAGAACTTCGCAGCCGAGCTGACCATCTGGAATAATGGACAGTATTGGCTGTCTTCCATTAGAGGGAATCATTCAAAGTTGTAACGGGCAGTGGTCACTGGGGAAAGGGAAGGAGAGAAAGCTAGTCATTCTTTTATATTTGTATGGAGTATTAGTGAAGATTTATTAAAACACTTGTCTTATTCCTACAATTGACAGTCGTGGCTATTAATATCTTTAGCTACCTTTGATAAAGACAGTTCTTGTTATAGCTCAAAATGGTTTACAATAGCATATCAACCTCTTTATCGTAGGATTTCAAAGTTGGAAAAAAAAAGGTGCCAATGTCACCAGGATTTCTGTGGTAGACAGACAGAACAGGAGGTTTTGCTAAATTTTAATACTCTTACAGAAAATCTGGTTCATCTTGGTTACAGAACCCTATATTTGTTATAGCATAATTTTATGTATAATAACTTGTCTTTTCTATTAGGAGAGTTTATTAATACATCCACACACTGTGTGAGGGCTAAAAAAAATTCAGTTGTTTATTTTTCTAGGATAGTAGCTTGTACAGAGAATTACAATACAATTCAGCTGGCAACATCCCAGGATAAAATATGATCCACAAATCTTACTTGAATCCTATGCAGTGTTTATAATATCACTATTTCATTTTGATATTTCAGCAGAAGAATAAAGAGCACACATGTTTATGACAGAGTTGCTTTAATAATTTATTTGATGGTGTTTCTTTATGAGTGCATTTCCTTTGTTTTCAGTGATTAAAAAAAAATAGTGTTAAATAAAAAGGGTGTACTGAAAAAGATAGTAGGCTTATGATTCACCTTTTGTTAAAGATTTTCTCAAATCTTGAACTGCATATTGACTCCTAAAATGCATCCAAGGGGCCAAAGTGATTAAAATCACATTCTTAAAAATTATTCTAAAAACCTGAGTTGTAACTTACAGATAGAGGTGAATAATATTACTGAAATGTTACTCAACAAGCATAGGACCACAATATAAAGGAAGAATAATAATCGTTTTTATCCTGAGCAATTCCTTTTGCATGAACAATTCCTTTTGCATCACACACATTCAAACCATAAAAGTGCCAGATCAAATTTTGTCTTTGTTTATGTCTCACAGCCCCGAGGAGTTGCAAGGCTATACAGAACTTGGTTCTTTATGTCATAACCTCATCTGACAAAGTTTAATATTTACCTGTATATACTGAGCAGAAATCTCTAGTCAGTTATTTGGGTGATGATTAAAAAAATTATTTGAACCGTGCTTTAAAAAGCCCAGAATTTTTCCAGGATTACCAATTTTAAAATGCTAGTAAGTGGGAGAAAACTATCATATCTATCTTTCCTGTTCCAAAACCAAACCCAGCATTTGCTAATAGTAGCATCTGAGGTAAACTTAAGCTCCATGGTACAGGATGGTAGGCTTCCCGAAGTCCAGCTGACTGTGTCTGTATGCATGCTTGTTGTTCCACCCCTCCAAGCTGTTGCATAATCAGATGTGTTCAGTGGGAAAGGGGCTAGCTTATTGAGCTTTATGAAAAGCATTTGCTGTTTGCTGACACTTTCTGGACCCATGTGTGCGTACAGCAGCGTGAGACTGGAGTTCTTGCTAAGTTTTGCAGCTGTCTGTTCTCAGCCATTGGAACCTTCCTCATCTCTCTGAGTTCTGGATGTACCGTTAGCTGCTTCGATGATATTCATTTTAAAAGGTTAACAAATGAGGAGCTAAACCAACCATACAAATAACAGCCAAAAGAACAGTTTCCAAAATGTGTTGCTGTAGTACCATTTCCAATTTAATATTCAGACAGAGTAAAGCTAAAGGCCACCAAACCAGGTGGATGAAATAGTTCTGCATTTTATGACTCATTCTTAAATGAAATCTCTTAAATATTGCTAATGAAGCCAGCTATCATACACAGACCTGTAATGCGCCCTTTCTAAGCTGGTTCAGTTACATTTCCCTGTCTAGCAATTTACCCCAGGCCCCTATTAAATGAATTATCACGGCTCCTAAATCATCTCTGCAGAGGTTTACACTAATCCCATGAAGACACTTACACTCCCTTTCTTCCCTCCTAGTGACATAATGAATTATTATTTCATGGGGAGCTGTTAAAGAGGCCCCTTTGGAAGAGTTTAATGTGCAGCACAGGGAAGGGGAGGGAGCTGCCTGCCTGGAAGGCTGTGGTAGATACCACAGCCCCAGGCTGCCTGGACACTGGTGAGGAAACAAAGGGCACTGGCACCCTGGGCTCCCCACAAACCTTCTGGGGCTGGCCCTGATGATGGCCCCAGCCGCAAGGATGATAGGTAGGCTTGATCAACCCTCCCAGCTGTACCCTGTACTCTGCTTACCCTCTTTGTCATGAAAAGCAAAAGGAGAGGGAATATAAATGTTTTCCTTAACTGGAGGAAGCACCCCGCTCACAAACCACTTGCTGAATCCATTAGGCTAATTTATTAAACACAATTTTCCTTGTGTGGCTGAACTGAGTAATGATAAAAAACATAAATATGGAAAAAGCAGCAGCACAGAGCTGTAGGTTCTGTGGCCCTATGCCCTGCTACAGTGACCCTGACTTGGAGGGGTCATGCCCATATTAACCTTCCCTTCAGCCATTCTGGCACCACCAGAGTAGGGCACAGAGTCCAGTTTGGGAAAAAGGTAAGTAACGGAGTCAAGTTCATTACCACCTTCTGGATGTACCCTGCTCTGGGGGTGATAATTAATAAGAGTCACAGGAAGAGGAACACATTGAGCAGTAGTAGAGTATTTTGCCATGAAAAGGACTGCACACAGAAAATTTTCAGGTCTTTTTATTCTCTAATTAGACTTCTGCAGATGTCCTTCCGACCAATGCTTTGCTTCTTCCTTGTGAAGACCTATAGACCAGATTGATTGTACAAGGTTTGTCGCAGAGTTTAAAAAGCACCTAGGATCAGACTATCATGCCATGGAAATCTTCGCTCTTACCACAACATCAGCAGAACACTGAAGGTGTGGATGACATCAGAGCTTCTTCTGAGGTTGGTGGCAGGAGGAAAACATTCAGAGAACTACAAATCAGGTTTACAGGAGATCCAGAAGAGCTACTGTAGAAGAACCCTTCAACAATTCCCATTTTGCAGGTCAGATTCATTTTAACTTCCCTATTTAACTTTGTGTTTAAGATGCAACAACAGACTAGATCAGTAGCAGAGCACTCCTAAATGGTATGCCTTAGCTCCCATTTGCTTCCGTAATCTGATGAAGAGTATTAGATTATAATCTTGTGAAAGAAAATTTGTAGGCCTTGTCATTTTACAAAAGCTTGTTCTGAGCTCTTATAATTGATTTGGTCAAGGACTGTAAACTTTTCAGATTAGAGAGTTTTCGGTTTATACACCAAACTACTTTAGCTAACGTGAAATACATGAGAAGAACTCTGTAAAAGATCTGTCTGGTATAGTTTACTTTTAAACGGTAAGCAGATGTACATGCTTACCTAAAGTATAAAAGCAAGCATTGTGATCTCTCTTCTTTTTGGCAATCAGTCATTTAGTGACTTTGAGATGTGTTGAAATCACATATTTATTTACTTTTCATTTCTCTACCTGCCATGAAAAGTATCTAATCTCCTTTTAAATACACGTGCTTGGGCTTACCCCAATAAGTTGTTTGCAGGTTATGCTAATGGTCTGTGAAAAGATAATTTGTTTTAAACCTACTGCCTGATCTGTCTGACCTTGCTTGTTATTCTGCATTCGTCAGTTCATCAGCTTCTGATTTTACTTGCCTCCATTACGTCCTCCATCACTGTTCTCTATTCCAAGCTGAAATCTGTGTTTAGAAGACGTTCCGTGCCTGTGACCACTCCCTTTGTCCTCATCAGTACATGGGGTTCTTCAAAACATGCACTTGAAGGGGAACTGTGGAAATTAAAGCAGCTGTTATAAAGGCAGAAGTGCGTCACAGACCTTTGATAAGCTCCGTGTACTAGGTACAAACAGATGAGTCTCACATGATGAAGTAGCTGTAGTGGGGACATAGATTTATATTTGTCCAATATAAACATTCTCATTGAATTAATAAAATCAAGTGAGCCTACAAGAAAGCTGGAGAGCAACTCTTCATCAGCAACTGTAGTGATAGGACAAGGAGTAATGTGTACAAATGGAGAGGGGAAATTTAGGTTAGATATATGTAATAAATTCTTTACTGTGAGAGTGGTGAGGCACTGGAACAGGTTGTGGAGAGAAGTTGTGGATACCCCAACACTGGCAGTGTTCAAGCCAGGTTGGCTGGGACTAAAGAACCTTGTTTAGTTAAAGGTATCTCTACTCACAGCAGGGGCGTTTCAACTAGATGGTCTTTAAGGTCCCTTCCAACCCAAACTATTCCATCATTCAATGACTTTATGACAACCACCAAGAAGAAGGAAGGTGCTCATCACTCTGTAGACTAATCTGTGTTCCTCACTGACTTCTGCATTCCCAACATAGAAAGAAATCCTACTCCTCCTTCACAAACTTAGATATGAAGCATGGTTTTGTATTGTGCGCAGAGGAAATAATGAGGGATCTCACTACTTCCAGCTGTGGTAAAAGACAAGAGAGGAAGAATACTGTTTTCTCGATGGTTGAATAACTATAAATACTCCTTTGGAAGTGTTATGCTCTGTCAGGTAAAACCAGAGGTTCATGAAGAATTACACTTTTAATTTAGTATTCATATCTATTTGTAAGAATTTCAGTTTCCTCAGATTATGTGAATCTCCTTTCTAGAGAATTATAACAATGTCAAAATAAGCTGTAACCAACAGAATTTGCCAAATTTCAGATAAGCAAAATCACCTTCCAGCCTCAGAAAGTGTAGCCTGATTTTGATCAAAACTCAGTGGTATGAGTTTTCTATTCAAAACCACATTTTTGGTTCAAGTTTAATACTTAGAAAAACCAAAAGTCTGGTATGGTTTTTGGACTTGTGACAAAATTCTCAAAGTTAAATTTAATCTGATTTCAAGTGAAATCTTGAAAGATTTGCATCTGTCAGGCCAAATGCATTCTGCTTTATGCATGATTTTAAAATGAACAACTAACCTCCTGCAGAGAGAGTTGTAGTCTGTACCTGTTGCAGCAGATGTTTGGTGGAACGAAGGCCCTACTTTAAAAACTATGCACTAGCAAAATTATCATACTTGTAGATAGGCAATTAAAACATTAGATAAATTAAATTACAAATAATTTAATTTTGGGGTCTGCTTAGTATTTTTAAATTAATAAATCGATTAACCATTGACGTGACATTGACTTTTCTGAGAGGGTGGCCTTTTATGTACTCACATTTTGGAATGGATGACATACATAATTGTGAATTGCCTCATCTTAGTGTTACCATATCTGTATGAGCATTAACAGCTCAAAATAAAAGTTATAGAGTTGCTTGTGCCACTAGGAATTGTGAAAGACTAATTAGTTACTAAACATTTAGAACATTGCAAATGTGATTTAGAAGCATATCCAGGAAGTGATGAGCTTCCACTGGTAATTTACACAGCTCAATAGTACTACATTTTTCAAATGAATAGGGAAAAAACATATATTTTATACTTTTCTTTATCTGCAGTCATTTTTTGCCTTCGGTCTGGAATAATAAGTATGACTTTATTATCAGCATTGTTGTTATCAAATTCAGTTATTCCAAATAGAGAAACTACCCAGTTTTGATGATGAAGAGGATAGTTTTGCTTAGAGCTAGAACAAAAATTTTGCTTTCATCATCTCAGCTCATCTGGGATTCAGATTCTTTTTTTTTTTTTTTTTTGAGGAAATAAAGATTATTCTTGTCATCTCCAGATGGATAGAACTCCAGAAGGTGAAAACTCTTGATAACAGTTGTCTTTCTGATAGATATTTTAAGTTCTTTTTAAGTGTGGCACAATGATATGACGTAGTATGTGACTCATCAGAAATACTTTGCTTTTTTCTCTGTCTCAGTCCTCTCTCCCATGCTGGCCCTACAACACGAAGTGTGTAACCACAATTCTACAGGATAAATAGTGCCTAGGTAAGTTTTCATATGAAACTTTGCCCTTATTTCTTGCTTATGGAATGTAAAGTATCTGATGCAGATGAGAAAATTCGTAGTTCAAAGTTCTGCCTCAGGAGAAGCAGACCTAGTAGCAGGAAAAGCTAGGACATTTCAATGTCCCAATGATTTATTACTAGAGCAAGTGGAAACATAGCAGACCACAATATCATTTATCATTTAATTACAGATCTTACTGAAACACCTAGTGTCTGACCACACAAATAGTGTGGGACCCTCCCTGCGTATTCCCCCCCCAAAAAATGTTGTATAATACTACTCTTTTTGAGAATTTAATTGACAGTGTTTCTAAGAACCTGTTCAATCAACTTTAAGTTTAGCATTAGACAGCACAATCAAATTTTTTGTCCTTGCTTTTCAAAATTATGGGTAATTTTCTTTTTGTGATGTAACTCTATAAGCAGAGTTAGAGGTCAGAGCTCATCAGAATTTCTATTTTCCTTCATAGGACGTCTTGATTAATCAAACAGGAGAAATGTCTGGTAGTCTTGTTTTGGTTTACCTTTTTTTAGCAAGTTATTTCCTTTCGATGTACACTATAAAGGTGAGCAGATATTCATTAGTCCCACTGGAGCTATGGGACACTGCAGGGGAAAAGATGGCCTGTAAGATGTGTACAATACTTATGTTTTATTGTCAGAGAATCTCTAATTATCAGTGTATCTCAAAATGTCATGACAAATATTGATTGATTAAGATACACAAGGCCCCTGGGAGATAAATAGGATACCTTTTGTTCAGAGATGGAAATGGAAGTTGTGTTGACTTATTGAAGGTCATGCAAGAAATCCACGGAAGAGCTGACAACTCAGGAATTGTGACTCCTACTCAACCCATAATCTTCCCCTGGAAAATATTTTTTAAGACTGGTGACAATTGAAGGAATCCACTACAGAAGTGGTAGAACATTATGAGCTGTAAGGGTTAAAGGACTTAGGAACCGAAAGCTCTTTCTGCTGGCATTGAATTGCAAAACATTGAATCTGAAGATCAAGTGAAGACAGATACAGTTTACTTTATTGTAGAGGAATAGTCGAGATCCTTTCTAGGACACTTCTTATTGGTATTCAATTATGTTGTTGTTAATATTTTTCTGTTTAACCTAACTAGTTATTTGAGAGATGCATCTTCCATCTTGGATTCTTTTTCTGCTAAAGATAGGCTGTTATTTAATATTTATGTATTTTTAGACATGTTATCCCATTAGATTTTCCCTCCCAGTCTCAAATCAGAATTACCACTCTTCAGACTAAAAATGAATTTTGCATTAATTTGTGAATACGTTCTCTAATATTTCCAGGAAATATGAATTAAGGCTATATCCTGCAGCTCTTAATTGTTGGGAGCAATTCAGTGGATTTTATTTCTGAATAAATGACACAGAATTGAGAATTTGATGTTTGTATTTTTGTCAAAATAAAAATCATCTTCATCATCCACAGAATCCTTGCAAGGAGTATGAGTTCAACTTCATTTGGCTTAGTACGAAGTGGATTTATTTGTAAATCCTGTCTACTGAGGGCAGCTACAACATCACACTAATTCTGAACAGACAGTTTCAGAGAGAACTGAAGCCAAATTATTTGGTCATTTTCACCCAAACCTTAAACTTTAGCAGATTTTCCTTCTCATCTTCTTATTCCTTAAGACTAAGGAGAACAAATCCCAAAGCTATGCTGACATACCAGAACCAAACTCAAAGGTTATTTTAGAGAATTTAGACATTGTTAGACAGTCAGCCTGCTACTCTTCTATCCTGCCCTTATCTAAGCTCCAGTGACAGTTCCCTCCACTTCCTGAGGGTAACTGTTGGTGACTGTGTCATCGTGTGGTGAGTTGGATTGACTCAGTGATCCAGTAGACCGTGAAAAACATTGTATTTCGACCAGGTTAGGGAACTGGTTTCACTCTTCTTGTGGTCCCACTCTAGGGAAGCTGGCACAGTGTAGTCAATAAGACAGGACTAGATCTTTCTGACAGCAGTGTGGTCTAAGGTGGGCTTAATCCAATCATGAAGATTCACCTCACAGCTTGATAACATACCCTGAATACTGGGAGCTTAATCTATACCAATTAGGAAAGTACAGTAATTTTTTTAAACAGATTATTTATGAAATACAACCTGCACCTACAGAAATGGTGATTCTGGTATTTATAGTCATATTGAGTAATTTCTGATTCCCTTCTTTTGTGGTCTTCCGACTGTATACCTGAGAATATTCCAGCATCTACTCCTGCTCTGCCATTGTAAGGCAGTGGTCTTTCATCACTAACGGGATTTCTTTCTGTTTACTGATTGGTTTTTTTTAAAGCAGACCTTAAGCAGTCATATACCCTGTGTGTGTGCAAAGAAACTAAGTCAACAACAGCAAATGCAGACATAACAGGAGGAGGAAAGGGATGATTTTTTGTGGAGTATGAGTCTCCAGTGGACACTCACTGCAAATTAAAACATATCACCTGATGAAATGCTAATAACACTGTTTACACGTGAAGTGTTATTCTTCTGCATGAGGTTCAGACACTAGGAAAGTCTCTGCTTTGACTCAGGTGGAATATACCTGCAGAAAAAGTCCCTTCTGGGAGACATACAAACTTGAATTTGTACCACAGTTTCAAAATTCTTTTCAAAATATTTTTAAATCAGGAAGACAAGAGAGTCACCATGTCAATACATTTTGTTTGTGTGTTAACATCTTCTCTTTAGCTGGGATAAAGATAAAACAGAGATTGGAAAGATGTCCTTAACTTTGTTTTGGGATACCCAACATTAGACTAAAAGCTCACACTTTAGTATCATGTGCAATCAGGTTCTGAATCTCAAAACTGGGTGATGAGGCCCTGTGTCCTACCTTTCCCTATGATTCACTCATTTTTTAGCAAGTTAGAGCCTCTCTGCCTCAGCTTCTCTGTGCAGCATATGAAGTGAACAGTAGCTCTCCCATGGCTTGCCTTTGCAGTGATTTGAAACCACTGTGAGAAGGGTCTTATACATGCAAAGTATTATTTATTCATAGGCAGCTGTGGGTTTATAAATGCA
Organism: Myiozetetes cayanensis; assembly: GCF_022539395.1. Lineage (NCBI taxonomy): Eukaryota > Metazoa > Chordata > Aves > Passeriformes > Tyrannidae > Myiozetetes > Myiozetetes cayanensis. The sequence goes on from NW_026087631.1 coordinate 50,851,711, forward strand.
GTAACAGCAACTGTGTTTTGAATATCAGAAAAGTTAAAACTCACCAACTTTATTATAACTGTCTATAATATTTATAATGTTCCAAACTTCCTAGAAATCCTTGCAAGGTGAATGAAGTGAAATGCATTTAACATCAAACATTAGCATCTTTTATTATTGCTGTTTCAAACATAGTCCTCTTTTCTTTACCTTACACAAAACAGCCCTATTTCCAGTTCCATCACTGCTCTGTTAAGTAATTTGCGAAAAGCTAACAAAGTCTGGCTACATCCTCATAGCGACTGTTTAAACCCATTACTTTCTCTTTTAATCAAATCGCTGTTGTGTCAAAATATACAATTCTCGCCATGAATCTCACTGGCTTGTTACAGTTCACCGGTTGACCTTGAAAATGTTTGCTCTCCTAAGCGTCTTCTCTTCGGCCTCCAGCTAAATTGCTCAAGACCAGGCCTGATCATTTTTCTGTACACAGAGATTTCTCATTAACATAAACAGAGCGGCAGGCTTGACTGCAACAAACAAAAAACAGCAGTAGAAGAAGAAAATTCAAGAGAACCCTTGGATGCAGATTGTGATCTGTATTATTTAGGGTCCTGTGTATAGTAAGTAATTTTTTTTTTTAAATTAATATCCTCAATTTTCTGGAAATAATGCCCCAGTATAAAAAAAGATGTACCATCTCTGTAGCTGCTTTACTCCTTTTAATTTCTTTCTTAGTCATCTTTCCTTTGAAAATCCCTTAAGCCATTGAAGGGCCAAGAAGAGATAGTGTATATCCTGCAAAAGGCACTTACTCATTAGCATCAAAGATTTGTACAGATCTTAAATGAGGAATTAAGTGCCAGGGTCTATTTTCATTGTTTACTATATTAAAGTAAATAAAAATGTATCTAAAGTATGGACACAAAATTAGTTTTGAGTTATTTATCTGGAGTTTGTATGGCTTAGAAAAACTCCATCTTCTTGGCTGATCCTGTCCTAATGCATTTAACTTCAGCCATCAGCTATGATTAAACACCTGCTGTTGTGGGGAAACAAAGCACACTAATCCAATATGTATTTCTGACATCTTAAATATCACCCAGTCCCCTGACATCAGGCACAGCTTTTCAGCGGGATGGAATTCCAGAGCATATTTTTCTAATTTATGGATGGACAATAAATCAAAATTAAGCCTTGGGCAATGAAATATACATCAGTGCAGAATGAACTGACTGCAAACTAGGGCACAGAACAGCAGCGGGGAGAGGGTTGCATTAATGGAGTCCTGAGCTGCAAACACTGAAGTGAAAATTAAGGAAGTTCCTCTCATATTTTATTATAGAGAGCAAAAATAAAAAGATAGCAGAAGCCAAATCTAAGTTTTATAATCTCCTGAACACCCTACTCTTGCAGAAATTGTCTCATTGATCCTGATGCAACCATTTTTTACTATGTCTGTAAAAGGGATTACTTATTGGTCTCAACTATTCAAACCCATTCAGATGCTAAAAGCTTGGAAGTTTAACTAGAATGTTAATTTTACCGGTTTTTGTGCTGCATTGGGGCTGATGTGAAAGGAGTAAAAGGGAAAGTGAAAGAAACCTAAAGAAAAGGTGCGGTGCAAGGGGGTGGAGGAGGGGGAGGGAGGAAGGGGGAAAAGAACAAAGAAGGATTTGGGAAAAACAAATTTCAGAGGGAAGGTAAGAAAAAGGTGTAGATATCACCTGTAGTGAAAACCTGAAGGTAATATATACTACTTATAACTCTTCCTAATCAGTACTACCCCTGAGGTAACAGAGGGCTCATTTTTTTAGAAGGTGAAATCCTGGCTATTACTGCAAACAATTGGGAATTTTCCTTTCATTTACATGCAACAATGGCTCTATTCCCTAAGCTTGTTAAATAGCACAGACGTCCTCTTGTCTAGAGAGTAAGGTGTTGTACTTTTTCTTTAATTCAATGTCTCCTGGTGAGAGTGAACATATCATTAACCATCAGGAATATAAAGTCTGAAAAACTGAATTAGTTTTGTGAAACCAAAATACTAGCCTTACAGATCCACAAAATCTGCATTTTTAGTTTCAACCAACTAGCATCTGAATTACCTTAAGAGTTGCATATAGATGAACCTTTATTCTGTTGCAGTACCTAATTATTCCATGTCAACAGCTAAGTGGTTTAGTTTATGTTATATCAAGGTCTTCCAACATGCAGCTGATAGCCACCTATATCCTAAAAAGCTTTTGCATGTCACCCACAAAGGGATCTTTCTTCTTCTGACATCTTTTGAATGTTACACATTGAAAGAATTTCTTTATGTTGTCCCCAGCCAATTGTCCAACCCATTAAGGGGTCCTCAATGAAGATAACACTGAGAACATCTACTGTACAGTTTCAAAGGATGTGAGGGGTCCCACTAGGTTCAGAGAAACTGCTTTTGCTACCTGGGGTTATTTGGATACACCTGGTTACACCTGGTCACATAAGTATGTGCAAGAGAGATTTGCAATACACAGATCAACTGGGATGAAGTAAATGCTAAATATAGGTCAGATATGTTTCTGAAGTGTGATTAATTTGTCTTTGTGAAACACTCTGAGCACCTTGCCCTGAAGGGAGGCTAGCATGCAGTGTAATGATGTTATTGTTGCTCTCCTGTGGAAGAGTTGGAAGATCTTGGAAGGGTTGGAAGTTTCTTGGTCTCTTCTGTTGCACTATGCCAAAGACCTGTCCAAATGCAGAGATTAACCTGACATACCTCTTTCTCTATAGTTATGCAAAGCTACAACTGAAGTGGCAGATTTAGAGATTTTTGTTCAAATTGTCGATGTGGACGTTGTCAAAATGTCAGTGTCAAAGTCTCTGTGTTTATCATGTCTTCACCTGTGTGAGATTTTTTTCCCCAAAAAAATAAATAGCTTTGCACATTTTTTAATTTAGGATGGAATATTTTTACATTATTCTTTCACTGACATTATATATGTATCTATTAATATGTCCTTCTGAATGCATTTAAGATTAAGCAATGTATAGTAATGGTTCTATGACATATTTAGGAGTCACTTAAAAAATGCAAACCAAAATAATAAAATTAATGAATTAGAAATAGTAAAATAATCTCATTTCCTTTTCAGCAGCATCCAGATGATGCCAGAATATAACTGCTCAAATACTGTTGTACACTTAAGCTTTAGTTTTCTCTTTTGTATTGAGCATCACCATGTGATGACTCATCAGTCTTGGAGTTATCACATCTCTCCTACTCCTACTAAATGATTCCTTGGAGCTTTCTTCCAGGGAAACAAAATTCATGTCAAATTCTTGTCTAATGCTTATTAATAGTAATAACATGAACAAGCCAAGGTAGATTTTTTTACCAACCTAGAGGCTTTGCCGTCACTTTTATGGATGGAGGTGAGGAGTCAGGAAGGTTGAATCTTTTTTAGAAAGGAGATAAGTCTTACGGTTGCAGCAAACATCTCCAGAATTTTCTTTTAAGAGTCTCATGCCACCCAAATTGAAGAGAATATCATTAATGTGAATCAAAGCTGCTTCCAACTATTGTTTGTTCCTATCCTCTTCACCTTTTCTTTATTGATTAGACCTAAAGGTGAAAAAAAAAGCAAACAAGCAACTGGTTTTCAGCAACACACCACAACATTAGTGATTGTCCCTGTTTAAATGAGACAAGGGTCTTTTGCTGAGGATGAATTAGGAGAAAAGACCCAAACTTCTCTTTCTAAGCAATTAGAAATACAAAATTAAGAGGCTCCGACTGAATGAAAACAAATTATGGAAAAGGGAAAATAACAGCCCTTTATTAAAAGGTATGTGTGTATTAACAGATACAAGGAAAAAAAACCAAGTAAAACAACCAAGCAATACTCCTATACCCACCAATAATTCCCTTCAAGAACAAACCGATAAACCAGCAAAAGGAAAAATAAACAGTTCAATTTTTGTGACCTTTGGTGCAGTTCCAACCACAGTCAGCAGGGGGCGCTGTTGGGTCACTGGAGATGCAAAACTTGTCATGTCCTGTACCATTCACCAGGTGTCACTGGAGATGAAGAACTTTTAGTGTCCTATAGTAGTCACCAGGTGGCGCTGTTGGATCACTGGAGGTGCAGAACTTGTAATGTCCGGTGCCCGTCACCAGGTGGCGCTGTGAGATCCCTCGTTGCCACCATGTGGGATTGGGGAAAGCAACACCCTCCAGTGTATGTCGGAGAAAAACAAAACAAAACAAAACAAAACCTCGATTCCCCTTCCCTTCCCACACTGGGAAGGGAGAGAGAGAGTGGGGGGGAGGGAAAGGAAATAAAATTAAAAAAAACAGCAATGAAACAGAAAGTTCTCCCAATGGAAGAAAACTCACGATCTTCAGCTAGTTAGAATCCACCTCCGGCAAAAACTGCAACTGGCAATGGCTCAGGGCAATAAGAGACAGCAGTGAGCTTCTCCGATGACAGTGTGTCCTGCCATCCCCAGCCCCAGCCACACACTGGCACACACACCAGCCCCAGCCACACTCCAGAGCCCACCAAAATTCTTCCTCCCCCTCGTTGCCCCAGAGACAAGAGAAAAAAGTAGACTTTAGCTCCTTCATTTGCCCGTTTCCTAGGAGACTAATCTCTCGGCCATTAGTGGACCGGCCGATTCTTTTGTTCACCTGATAGCTATCTGATGGCCTATACATAGGGCACATATATCGGGGGAAGGGAAAGAAAAATTCCTTGCTAAAATCAGAACTATGACAGTGATTTAACAGTGGAAAGAGTATGGGCTGCGTACTGTTTCTTCCATAGAAAATAATTATATTAGCTTCAGCAATGCATTATTCTTAGCTCAGGATAGAACATCTATGCCCTTGGATTCAGCTTTCATTTTCCTCTACCTGTGGAAGATCCTGCCCAGCTTTGCATGCCTCTCTTTCTATGATAAAGTTGACAATTCCACCTGTTAGAGATGTAAACTCAGAAGGAAGAAAAAACAGAAATCAGAGCTGCTGCCTGAAATACTGGTTTCTTCAGGACATTTATGCCTAGAACATGATGAGACTCCCTTTTCCGAGACATAGTATATTTTGCAGGAGAGAGGTATGCTATTACATCACCATTGTGTTGCTCTTCTGAAGCCCTCAGAGAGAAAACCTATGCCTGTGGAGGTGAAGTAGAACTCTGCAGGTCGTTCCCCAGGTTCTTTGAGTTGCTTTTCTGTGACTTAAAGGATAATGCCTGCAAAATTAGATGTTGAATAACCTTTTGGGTTTTTCTTGAATGGTATGTGGTTGAGCAGAAAAATGGATGGAAAATTGGATTAGGTGATTCTTACCTATTTCTCATTCTCCTGCTGACCTAGTCTGGGGATAAGTTAACTCCCTCTTCTAATTTATGGTTCCTCAACTGTCTTCTCTAGGTGAAATACTGCAAAACCTTCTTAAAGAGAACAACAAGTAACATTTAATATCCCAGTCTGCACAAACTTAGCTTCTTCTGATTAAACTACAGGAACATTCTTAGGGCATTTAAAATTAAGCAGAAAAATTATTGAGGTGAATGTACATAAAGGGTTGAACAAGAACTATGACACAATTTTTTTTTTCTTTATCTTGCAAGAAAGTTGATCATCTCAGGAAAAAAATGGCCAAAGCAGATTCAGTAAGCTATTGACTATAATAGGAGCTCAATAGTAGTTAGGTTACATCCTGATCTTAGTGAAACTGGTGAAAATCAGCACAATCTGCATTGATTTTAATCACAAAATTATTCAAGAAAAAAAATGAAGGGGTACTCTGTCACAGTTATATTTTAGCAACTGTATTTAAAGGTGTTAGTTTAGTATGTTATATGGAAATATGGGCCAGTTCTGGATGTTGCAAAAGTGCTTTACTGTAAGTATGGTCAACTTTTGCCATTTCCTTTCATGGCCAGCGAAGAATAGTCAAAGCAGCAAAAGGTATAACAAAGAGGTTGGACACCAGGGAAGGAGTTTGACAAGGCTGTCACATCTGTTCAATATTTATAGTGAAATAATAATGTGTATTGCTGTTGATGGTTGCCATAGTGGTATTAACATTGGCAGAAGGAGATGTTGTAATCTCAAGCACCCTGATGACATCCTTATTGCTGAGTCTGTAGTTTCTAGCACTAGCAATGCAAGTGGTTGAAGCTAGTGTAGGCTCAGACACTGTGGATGACAGTTGACAGCAGCATTACTGAATGGAAATGAACAGGTCAAGCAAGTAGAGAAGTTCTGTTCTTTAAATCTGACAGGAAGATGGAGTTTGCCACATCCTCATGGCAAGATTTAAAAAAGAAAAAAGTTTTCAATGGTCCATTAGATATGTAAAATAATCTGCTTCATATAATACTATGCGCAAACAGAAGATTTTAACATGTGCTCATTGGCATGAAATTCAGTGCTCTTAAGAGGTAATGGTACAAACCCTAGGCTCTTCTTGAAGCCATTTACCATCTTCCGATCAACTTGAGAAGATCTTTCATGGAGCCTGGGTCTTCTGCTGGTACTCTAGATAACTGTGAAGCCAGGCTTTGTAAGCAAGTTTTCTGTCTCTCAGGAATATCAAATCAAAATATGCAGAGACTCAAGGCCAAGGCTTTAACCAGAAAAGATGAAGACCAACATGCACAAATGCAGCTACTGTCAAACTGAGTTAAGCCTGTAGCAACAATGACAATCTCAGCCTGAGGAGAGAGTGACAGCTGATGGAAGGGAGGTAGGATCTCCTTCTTGAATCTCTGTTTCCTTCAGAATTACTTGCTCTGTATGTTTGAATATTCTGACAGGCAGGCAGATTGTGAAGGAAGAAACTGAGATTTGCGGGGGAAACAGAAACTTGCAAACAAACTCTAGTGCAGCATGTTGACAATAAATTTATTGAGTAGTTTTTCTGGTTGAAAATCACTAGTGAAATGTTATATTTCAATGCCTGTTTCTTCATATTTTTGGATAAAACACAGTAATGTGACTTCATACATTTATTATTGAAGAGTGCAGAAGGCCTGCTAATGGTTCACACTGCTTTGTGTGATGTGTTGTACAAGTGGACCATGCAAGTTTATAAACATAAGAAAAAGAAGGACATGAGAGAATAATTGAGATTATATTTAGCAGACTTAATTTATTCTGCATTTTCCTGAAGAGGAAGTTTAACAGTGTTAAAAGTTGGGTTTCCTTTCCAGCGCTCTAGTTAATTCAAAACTTGTTGAAATATTTTAGAAGAGTTTATGCTTGTCTTACGTTCCTTAATTAACTTCTCAGACCTTTCATTGTTATCATAAGAGCTGTTCATCTTTTTTTCTTATTTTTCCCCTTACTAGAAAAGAGGTTATGAATGGCCAGAAGTATTGTGTGTATGCCCTCTTAGTGCCACAATTTAAAAAAGCACGGTGCAAGAATTAGAGCTGGATTCAGTAGACAAGCGTTACTTCTTTGACATTACATGAAACTGTACATGTCCTTTGTTCTCAAAAAGATGCCTCTGTGATAGCCATAGGATGACTAATTACACTGAGACATTTGCCAGTATATCAGCACCAGTTTACTCCTGCATATTTCAGGAAACAGTTGAACCGAAGACCTCATTGCAAATTTTTTTAGTGTAGACTGGTTAGTTCCTAGTTTAGCTTGAAGTCTATGGTGACTTTTGTATTGTGTTATTCTTCCTCATACTAATTAGAGTAAAGCCTGGCTGCACAGAATTTTATACAGTCATACTGTTGGTGCTATAACAAACATGAAGGCAGAAGTAGACATACCTCCAGATTACATTTTAGATTATTCTTATTATTAGAATGCCATTTTCATTACGAATTTATACACAATTAATTTTATATGAATTCGGATATAATTTATATACAGTCTAGAGTGAGAACTGGTTAAATGATTGGCTAAATGATCTAAAAAGAGGGTGGGGTTTTTAAGAGTAAAGAGATTTATAATCTGTCTAGGTGGACCTGCTTCTCTTACAGGTGAATAATTGCCTTTATCTTTACGAATCTGGAGTTTGTGTCTAAGGACCCTAATTGTGGTGTAGTTGGAATTGCTCCTGTGTCTGCACAATCCACTTTGCAGCTTGTATATCAGCTCCTGATTTCCTGTGAATTGCTGCCTGCCATATCAAGGGAAATTAAAACCTGTGCCTGTTTCCCTTCCAATACCATCATGTAAACTATGGAGATTTGGCATATACTCCAAGAGCAGCTGAACTCACTTTACAGCATGGTGCAAACTTACAAGAGAGTAGAGGCTTCACTGTAAGAAACTCAGCAGCCACCCCTAGGTCAATCATAAAGAGAAATGCTTGGAAATTGCATTTTGTATAAATGATGACCAAAAAAAATTAAAGAGTAAACACGTTGTGCCTAGGTAAATTTAACCCACATTTCTAGGTTTATAGCTTGTTTTGGTTTTAACTTCTTTAATTCCTTTCTTTTTTTATATTTTACTGAGATATCTTAACACAACTGCTGAGAGGGCAAACTGCAACATGGAAGTGGGGATAAGCAGTCAGTGGCAGATAGAGATGCCACTTAATCTGCCTTATTGCTTAAGCAAGAGAATTGTGGAAGAGCAGAAATCAATAGCCTCTTCAGGGTATGAACTGACACACTTCCACATGTGTAGACACAGCAACATGTTGTCATCTGAAACAGTGTCAGGATGTGACAGCATCTGTCCAAAACCTATGCCAGCCTTATGGGTTCTGAACAGATCCAAAGGCTTATTGCTAGCTGTCGTGGTTTTGCCCTGGTTCAATTTGCTTTCAACACCCCCCACACAATTACCAATCAGTTGAGAGAAGGTTTATGCAGATAAAAAAGACTGGATTGGGGAAAAAAGTATGAGCATTTATTATTAACAAGCTAAACCTAAAGAACTATATCTACAACAATTCTACTTAAGTAGAAATACTGTTACGTATTTACAGAAAATACTTCTCCCCCCCCCTTTATATCAGTTCAAGGAGGAGAAAAAGTTTCCGTCTCCATTCTCGGAGTTCCAGCTCTCTCTCCAGTAACTCTGCAGCACCCTCGTCGCAGCTGGAACTCTTTCTCCTTCTCTGTGTAGGCCTCCAGGGTTGGGTCTACCCCCCTCCTGGGTTAAAACCGAAGGCTGGGGGTTACCCAGGTCCTGAAGGGTCTTCTTCCATAGGCTTGCAAGGGGACACTTGCTTACTATGGATCTTCTTCCACAGAGTTACAGGGGATAATGGTTTTTGAGTCCACCCCTGTTTCCCTATGGAGGTCCCTTTAATAGACCTCTTCAACATGGTCTAGCATGGATCTCACACTTGGATCCCAGCATTCCTACCCAAGCTGTTTTCTGCTCCAGCGTAGGTTCTCTCAGGGTCACAAAGCCTTCAGCACCAGCAGCATGGATCTCTCACTGAGATCCCAAGTTTATCCGAGCCGTCCTCGCTCCAGCATAAGCATCGTCCCCTTCAAGGGTCACAAAGTCTTCAACAGGACTCTGCCTCACCCGATTTTGCTTCTGCTCCAGCATAAGGCTTTCTCTCTCTGTCAAAGTCACAAATTTCTGGTACATCCACAAGCTCCTCTGTGAGCTGCATGGGGGGTCTCTTCACTCCAACAAACTTTTACAAGTGGCAGGGATTACTTTTCAGTCTTTTCCCTGCTGAAGAGAGAGAGTGAAAGGGAGAAAAAACAGCTCTACCCCCTTCAAACTTTCTTCTCTCTCCTGCTGCAGCTTCAGCTGCCAGCTTTGACCTTGGAGGTCCCTTATCTCTGGGGGGAATTTCTTTGCAGCAGTTTCTGTCCAAGTAGTTAGTCTTTTAAACTTTTTTTTCTTCACTCTCTTACAGAAGAAAAAGGGGGGGTTTCAGTGCTACACCTGCCCCCCCCCGGCCCAAGCCAGGGGAGGAGGGGGCCTGGCCCTCCTCGGGCCTGCTACTCTTCTACATGGCTGCTGCCCCTAATTTTTACTGCGCAACAAATCTTCTCTTCCGTTTTCTTAAAGATGTAATTAGCAAAGGCATCACTGAACTTTTGATTGGCTTTTTTTGTCCGGAAATCACCTGGACAAAACCATCCTCTGCCCCAGGGATGGGCTGGTGGGCAAAACCACAACACCAGCTCAGACACAAACCATCCAGTTGTACTTTTGCAGTGTGATATGCAGTGTAGTGATCTTAGTGAGCTCAGTCTCTATGCCAGACATCCTTCTGCAAGCTTCACTGGAAATTTCTTTCTCCAAGAACTCCTACCTTCAAGTAAAAAAACACCTTTCATGGAAGATAGTAGTGGCGTATCCACTGGTTCATGTCTGTATAAGAGATCAGGACACAAATGTTTGTAGACCAGAATAAGAAATCTATTTCTTTGATTGAACTCTACCAGGATTTTTCTGACAGATACCATACAGCATGCAAAATCATAAATAAATAAAGAAGTCTCTTCAACATGAAGGAAACACAGGGATTTTACTGTGTTATAAGAGCAGATATTTAGATAGGTATACTGAAATGATGACCATCAATTCAGCTACATGTTTGATTTTCATTATTAAATATTTAATTTCAAAATACAACACTTAATTAAGAAATATTAATTTATTGAAACAAACTCTTACAAATATTCCTTTTTCTTGAGAACCTTGAGAATCATCTGTTAAAATTCTCCTGAAGTAGCTAAAGTAGACTTCATATTTTGTATGGTTTTACTGTATATTTCTGACTTCATTTATCTGTGAATTAGATTTACAGATTGCTTCATGGGGAAAAAAGGTCTCCCAACACATGGTAAAACAAAGGAGATCTAGTCTAATACTACATGAAGCACTACAAGAACTTCAGTCATACTAATAATAAATTCAATTTGAAATCTAACTCATTTAACAGGGAGAAGATTTTGATTTAGTGTCTGAGTTCTGTGGAAATATTTATGTGGATGCAATGAAATCAGAAAAAGTGTGTTTTAAAACATTGAAGGAAGTAATTTTACGTGTAAGGGGTAATGAATTTACAAAATTAAATGGACTTGAACTGAGAAGCAAGTGATGGGCTGTTTTGGAGGTTTGGTCTTGTAGATGTTCTTTTTAGATAAGAAAAGAAAGAATACTGCAAGATTTGTACTAATTTGTTAGATTTGGTAATGTATTGAAGATTTATTATATTTTCAGTGAAGTAAGACAAAATGATCCTCTGCAGCATGGGCTAGAATAGAGAAAATGATAAGGAAATAATTGATTCTTCATAAGTAGACAAATGAGTGTGTTCATATTTTGTGTGTTCATTACTTACAACATTTACACATTTATGAGTAAGTATGGCAGATCTGTTCACACACATTGATTAGTAGCATGTTCACTCAGTAACTCTTTCTGTCATACTTACCTGTACTGCACTTTTGTCTGCTGCATAAATAACCATGTAGATGTGGTTATACCCTCTATCCTGGGAAGTGAAATTAGGGTCTGTGAGAGGCATCAAGCAGATGGCACCATAAGCAGATATCTTTTGCATGTGCAAAGAAGAAAAATTACATGGAGGGTGGTATCCACACCACTGCTTCACTCTTGCTCTCTGAGGCTGCCAGGCTCTCCTGTGTTATATTCTGTTAAGTTTCTGATGGTAAAGGGAACTACCTATGCAAAACCAAAGGGTTAATAAGAATTTGCTTCACCTTGTGGATTGCAGGTGTACAAAATGTCCACAAGACCCCAGCTAAGCTGTTATTGGTTCTCGTATGTTTTTACTCACATGGGTAAACTTTTCTCATGTGGGGATTTCCTCACGTTTTAGGACTACTTACTGAGTTACAGGATTTTAGCATGGATCAGTTATACTCTATGTTTTATCACTTCACAACCCCATCACTTCTTGTGATGTAAGACACGCTGAAAACTTGATAAATGCCAATATTTGCATGAGCCGCTTCATGAGGGAAAACAAGTCAGACCTGAGGCAGCTCTGGGGTCCTGCCAGAAGCAAATGGAAACAGGACCAGACAACAAAAAGTTTTTGTAGACCTACTGAAAAGAGCTGACCTTGTCGCAGATGGGATTTGGGTTTTTTTATAAAAACAGAAATTTTGTGCTGCAAAGAATTTTTTATGCATATACTGGCTAGATATCTGTACTGTGATTATCTGTGACTTTTACTGAAAATAATGAAATTTTGCTATGGATCAAGTCTGTGAATAACAGCAGAACCATTTTCATGCATACTCATGACACCTGAATAGAGTATTTCTTTCCCTGTACTTGTTCTTACTGCACTTTGAAACAAGCTGATAACAAACCTACCAGAGGTTTGAGCATTACAGGAGTGAGCCTTAAGGGGACTGCCGCACTTGGCACATCATATCTAAAGACATTTATATTGAAAGGATCTGTATTTTTGTATTAGACACTTGATTTAGTGCTGATCTCATTTTTCCTGAACAGAAAAATTTTATTCTTTCACAATCAAAGTCATCAGTTTAAGTTCATCTAAAAAAACAGACATTAGCATATTCATTATCAGGATGATTTAACTATATCTTAGAGCACTGTAGTAAATTAGATTCACATCTCAATGATTTTACTCTCCTATTTAGCAATATTTGTAATTGGAAAAACTATGCTTTCCTTAGCATAGTATGTCTGTAGTTGGTCCAAAAAACTTTTAGCTTAAACCTTTATTTTAAAACAGCGTTACTTTTTGTGCTGTTATAGTGCGTTTTAGAAGAAGCCTTGAATATAATCAGTATCCCTGTGTTCTGCATAAATGGAGAGATACAAACAGCCCCCACACACACCTCATTCCCTTTGACACATTGAATGTATCAAAGGCAGACATTGAGTAATTACACTACATAATACAGTGGCTTTGTAAGATGCAGTGCTTTGGAATATTCTTGTAAAAAGTTAAGGCCCTTTCTCCTTCAGAGAACTCCTGAGTTGCTGCAATCTCTTTTATCTTTATCCTCTCTGTACTCCACCATGTCTTCTTCCCCAAAGTGAATTCTATCTCATACAGAGAACTGAACTGGTCCAGTGACTTGAAGGTCCATTTCCAGGAAGAACTTCAGATGAATTTTTAAAGTATCTAACTAATTTTAATGGAAGCTGTGTGTTTCAATCCCCTGGACTACTCCGATAATCTCAGCTGCACAAGTGGTGCTGATGATACAATTTTCTGCTGAATCAGAATGTAATGGAAATCCATGTGTGTTGTTAGGGGAAATCTTGCCTGCATTAAGAGCATAAAGCCAAGGCCTGCTAGCTTGCATTCATCACTTCTGCAGACAGAGAGGGAGGAAAGCATTATTTGTTGAGAAGACTGGTTAAGTGTACGGTTGTCAGGTGTAGGATCTTAAAAACTGTAATGTGTACATTTACTTCCTGTCTACAACTTCATCAGGGTATTGGTAGTGACTCCTAGCTGTGAATGTCTAAGAGGTGTTACGGAGGATTGTCCTTCTGAAGTAAACAAATGCTATGCCGTTGTTACAACCTACCCCAGGGGACAAGGGTAACCCAGGTTCTTTCTAATAGATCCCTTGGGGCAGCGTAGAGTGAAACTGTGTGATCGATGTTTGCATATATTTTTTTTTTTAATGTTTGAAGTATAAATAAATATGTTTTGATGTTTGACTATATATATATACACATATATATGCACACACATTGATATATAAGAAAGCAGATATGTAGCCATTTTGGTTATTATTATTCATGGTAATATAACATTGCAATATGAAAGCATAAAAATATCACCCAAGTAAATGCATAAGAGAAAAGAAAGAAAGAAAGAGAGAAAAAGGATAGGAGTAGAAAGATTCATAATCACTACCCATGGATCTATGGCAAGACTTGACTGTTGCACCATTGGTAGAAGTGATAGTCTTGATCTGTTGGGGATGGAGAAAGAAGCCCATGAAATACAAATTCTAGAGGTTTAATGCACATTCAGATTTTTTGTGGAAAGCCTTGGCATTTTCCCTGAAAGGGCAGAGTGGGGTGGTAGGTGAAGGGGGGCTTTACTCTTGTGGAAAGCCTTCAGAAAAATTAGTCTGGTGATATTTTGGGAGTCTTTAATGGTTTCCAGCAAGGGAGAATTTTACAACCCAGTGGTTTGTGTAAGAGAAGACAATTTAGCATGACAAGAGCCCTATCCTGCTTCTACAGGAGTTTGTATCTTATCTCACTAGCCATTACACCTACATCCAATACATCCAAAAGCTCACCTCCTCCTCCAGTTGAGATGGGCTTCAATAAGGTAACCTGGGCCTTCACAAGTGTGTTAAATCATTAACCCTGAACAGTCCAGTCTATCATAGCCATAATGCAGGCATTGCACAACAGCTTGGAATGTGGTGATCCCTACAAAGTATTTTGATTTCCTTCTGGGACAAAAATTATTATTAAAAATATGAGATATTATCATGAAAGTTACATTCATTTTATGTCAGTGTCATGATATTACTGGAAATCAATGCCCACATACTTAAGCAACTTCTGTTTGTGTGTGACAATTTATTAAGGATAAATAAAGAAGTGTCCCTCCAGACTGCAAGAAGCAGAATGTCGCAGAGCATACTGCAGATTTGTTCTTTTTCTTCTCCCTAGCATGTGCAAGGAACTGTGAGATTAAAAGAGGTTGGCCCCATTAAGAACTAAAGCATACTGGAGGGGGTGTCTTTTCAAAGCACTTTCTCTGAGGGAAAAAAAAAAAAAGCTGTTTAAATATTGCATTGATAACATTTAAAATGATATTTCATCATTCTTTTCCCAGAGAATGATAGCGATACTATAGCAAGTGACAGAAATAACCTTTTAATAAAAGTGAATTTTTATAGTAGGACTGGATGGCTCAGGATATTAGTAATGGAACATAGAACCTCTCCCTTCTAGCTCATCCGTTCATGTCCGTTCCTGCCTGGTAAAGACCCAGAATTATTATCATCAGATGGCTGCTTGGGGGCCCAGAGGAAGTGAGTTGGTGGTCTTGGTCCAGTCACTGGCACTAATTGCCATCCTTACTGACAGTCTTGTTATACAGGCATGGAAGCAGCCCTGCCTTAATGAACTATTACACAGGTTTTCTATTATACCCCTACAATCAGGCACCTGAATGCTTTACAGATATTAGTCATATTGTCCTCACAACAGCACTAGTCAGCAGGGACATATTTACCCCTGTCTGCAGATGGAGAAGCAGAGGTACAGAGCAGCTGTACTTAGTCATGCAGGAAGCTGGAGACAAAGGTAAACACTAGATCCCGCTCTCCCAATTCAACACTGAGTTGCAATGCCACCTCCCCAGCTCATCTGAGCCATAACAAAGGTGCTACCAAACAAGAGCTGGTGCATGATGGAGAGTGGGCTCTGCAGCTTAGTGTATTCTGTATAACATTGTCTCAATAAGTATTTCAAAGCATTTGTACTAGTCCACGGGGAAGGTGCTGCTGCGGAGAAATGTTTCAGGGGCCCACATTATTACAGGAGATGTATTTTGAATAATGTGGAAAACAAAGTTGCCCACTTCTAAGAACAATAGACCCACAGCCTGTATTTCTGTGAATCAGATGGTTTGTGACTGATGAGGCTTTTTTCCCAGTTTGGCATAATAAGCAATTTACTTCCTCACTGATACGGTTATTGTCACAGTTTTTGCACTAGTGTTTGATAGCATTGATTAGTTTGTGCTATGCTAATTTTTAGCACAAGGAGGGAATTGATTTACTTTAAACCTAGTATATTTTAGCACTGAAGTGGAAATAATTCCATTGAAAATATGGAAAATGAGCAGTCACCTTAACAATTGAATAAATGACTTGACATTTGTGGGGCTAAAGTATTCGATAGATAAGAAGATTTTCATATTAAAAATAAATCATTGGCCTACCTATTATTTAGCTAGGCTTGGAATCATGAATAAAGGGTCTCCCACAGAAAGAGAGAGAAGATTATTGATTGTGTCTCCATATTAAAAAAATTAAATGGGTGGCATTTCCTAGTTCCTTATGGGAAAAAGTCATTGCATTTAGGTTATGGTCAGAATAACTCAATAATTTCTAAGGCAGTTCTTCTATAAGAAGGTCATAGATGATGTGATTTCCTGTGTCTTCTACAGATACTGGGTAAAAATTCTCTAATAGGGATTCCTGGTATGAATTATTCACAACTCAGAAATGTGCTCTGTACTCAGTTATATTAAAACAAAGCAAAGAACTTGCAGGAGGCAGGAGGGAAATAGCAGAAGAGAGGAATCTGTCTGGGGAAATAAAAAGGTTACATCAGTAAAACTGCTAGCAAAGGCTGCTGTTATGTCTAGTGGAACAAAACATATTGTGAAATAAATATTACGTTATCATTCTTATAAAATTGAGCACAAAAAACATTCTAAAAACATCTGGAAAAAGGCTGCCTGTCCAGTATGAATTTGTTTCATTTTTTTTACAATTGCTTTACATTTGTCTACAGGGAACTTCCTCATACAGGACAATACAAAGAAAAGAAATTGTTACCTGGCTCCAGGTTAGCCATTCACAGTGTCACAGAAGAAAATTAAATGGCATGAGGACCATGACTCCAGTCCTAGCTCCATTGTTTGGTCATATACTCTGAAGCAGAGATCATGTATCCTCTTCTATGAACAAGGGGACTGTATGCATGATTCTCATTTTCTAGGTATGCAGAATAAGCCTTCTCATTTGAAGAAACAGTCAGCATTTTTAATTAAACCAGGGTCAGTGCGAAAATCCTTATGAACAGATAAAATGCTATTGATATATTTTTATTAGGCCCCAAGTTTTTCAAACTGAGTACCCAAAAATCATTTCTTGCTTTCAATCTCTGTAGCATATTTGCTATCTATAACGTGCAAACCAGAACATTTCCTCACCTCAAAGAGGTTTTTTGAAAATAAATTCATCTATGTTTGTATATCCAAAAGAAAATACTGTAGGAGCATTGTATAGGAAGCTCAGAAGGAAATTAGTAATAACGTATTCAGTGATGTATTTGAATGGTTCATAGTAAACAATAAAGTGAATGAAATTAATAGACTCAATGGTGAGAATAAAAGAAAAATTAACGGCCATGTATCCAGTACATTGAATGAGACCTAGTTCCTGTAGAAATAAGTATGTAATCTTGTCATCAATATCTATCATAATACATTCCTATAAAGGACACAGATTGAACTTACAGAAGAACCTTTTGTTGTAGACTATTCAGTCATGATCATGTGGCCTGAACATGCTTCTGACTTTAGGAGTTTGGGATTGGGAAGTTCTGAGATATACTTTTCTAATTTTTCACATCATAAGAATAGCAGCAACAAGAATGTAGAACAGCTGTTTATATGTGCCCATCAGTTTCATGACCAGTTAGAATTAGATGTGCTGCAGCTTTAAGTGTCTCTTTGGGCTTATCTTAAAGCCTCATCATGAAGGGGGGGGCTGAGCTGCCCAAAATAGCAGCTGTCACAGATGTGAGTTTCTCAAAAACATGAAGACACCTGAAAAATGTAAGTTCAGGGTCCTGTGAAAGTTTACCCTTCATAAGGCTCATTTACCCATCTGAGTGCAATTATTGGAAATAGATTCTTGTTGATGTAGCAGTAGTCAAATGCCAAATCAGGGGAGAGGTCTGTGCTTCTCATATGTCTGAGAAGTGCTGGGGACTTGTAGCCAGATTACAGTTTGTGGTCTTGGGGAAGGAAAAGAAGAAAAGGATTTCTCCACACAGGCACTGGATTACTTCTGCTCAGTTAACTAGTTGAGATTCTTGTGCTCCTGTTGTACTAGTGTTGAAAGGGTAGCTGGAACCTACGGTAGTTGATAGGAACACATCTCTGAATTGCAATTTAAATAATGACCTGGTGGGGTTTCTTTCAAACAGTCTTGTTTCAGCACAGGATTGAAAACAAGTTCGTGGTGTCTCCTTGGTTTTGTAGGTGGACACTTCTTTAACTGAAAGTTAATCCTTGAATTTCACTGATAGTGCCCTATGAAATGAAAAAAGTTCTTGTGTGGCCAGTCTAACTCAATTGTCTGAAGTTGCCAGTTGTTTCCAGAACAGGGGAAACACATACTACAAATTTCTGGATAAGCCAGTGTGAGCTTTGTCTAATATTGTTTGCTGATAGGTTTTGCTGGTTTGCTCTGTTCCACCATCTCTTTCACTCTTCCCCTCAAGGTATATTTGCTTATATAGGAGGTAGAACAAATTCTTCACAAGAAATGCGGGAATAATTTCATTTGACATACAAAATGGACTGATTTCCAGAAAGTGCTGAGCATCTAGCCTTCTAAATTTGGGCTCCTTCCAAATGTTAAGCAGCCAGAATTACTAGACACTTTGAAAAATTGCATTTAAAATACTAATATCGTTAGGCTGTGTCAGATGAGTAATCCAACTGTGATTTTTTAAACTTGGACATAAACTAATACAGATGTAGTAAAGTGTCTTCAAAATGTAGATAAATCATTTTGCAATATGCTATGTGTGTGCTCCCAGATATGTGAGAGTGTGTTGTTGTTTATCCTGTCAAGTTTGGTACATCCATATTAAAGGATGTCCAGTTGCTTCTTTTGCACCATAAATCCCTAAAAATATAAGAAGATAAGAGTAGATGTAATCTTTCCCTAGAAATATGAACAGTAACATCATATCACAGAGGAAAAAGCAGTTGAAAATAAGATGTGGTAGCATAAAGAGGGAGATAAGGAACATGCAGCACAACCAGATCAAAGGATCTGGGTTCTAAAATTGAAGTGGGTACCAGTTCATGTTCCAGCATGGCACATAGTACTGGAATACTGTGGTCTGTTTCAGACACTTGTCAAACGGATATGTAATAAAGTGTATATACAGCATAGGACAACAAAAAATTTCACATTTGTATTAAATATTTGAAAGAGGATTTATGGTAAAAAAGGAACACCTGAAAGTATATACAGTTCTTGGAGCATTAATTTTTTTGAACTGTCTGAGTTAGACTTATGTTAAAGAAAAAGTAAAACTAATCTAAAATTAGAGTCTTTTGCATGTTTCAGAGACACAGAGAGCCTCTGTTCCATGGAGAGTAAATGACATACATTGAATATTACAGATAAAACACAAACAACCACAGAGTGATATAGAACACATGTAGAACTGTAAAACAGCTGTAATAATACCAATAGAGGTAACAGGGAGTTGCTGCATTGACTTTTGCCTTTTCTATATTAGCCCATTTCTTTTATTTCTTTATGATCTCTTTACTTTTTCAGAAATTGTATGTTGTATAAAGTGATCTGCCTTAAAAAGAGCACAATCAGTTTTAGGTGGGAATAAAGGGGCTGTATAGAGCCACTGCTAATCTAGAGAAGAGAATACTTTGATAGCAGGTGATTATTCACCTCTTGCTCTCTGAGTAGTCCAATCATTAAAAAAAAAGTTTTCACATTTTAGTTTCACTGGTTACAGACCTAATGCCCCTCTCTTGGGTCACATAATGAGAATTAGAGGCATATTTCTTACTGCAGTGTTGAGAGACCATTTTCTGGCAGCTAATTAATGTTCCATCCTTACCTAGACTCAAAGGAATTTCAGTCTTCTTATTACTTAAAGAATTTTTTTTTTAATGAGGGAAGCCTTTTTCAGTAGGAAGTTATATCCTTGATATTTTAGATATTATTGTTCCTTCTAACTGTATTTCAGAATTCTTTATAATCCAAAGAAACTAATTTTTGATGTAAAATATTTTAATTACAGTTCTGAATCTCATGGTACTTCTTATTCTTTAAATAAAAATACACTATAACATCTTTTGTGGTTTTTTTTTTTTTTTTGAAAATCACTTTTATTTCAACAGTAGCAGGTCAGTTGATATATATATATATATAAAAGATGAATAAAGGAAAAATCTGCAAAGCAATAGAACAGTTTGAATTAGTTGAGTTTGAGAAGAGAGTAGATAAGACTCTGAGTGACACTTCACATAAAACTCAAGTGGCATCAGAAGGACCTAAGAGGAGGATAGTCTTTAACTTGGCTTAAGCTGCTTTTATTTAAATCATATAGATTTTGTTTCACCTCAGAATAAAAATTGTTGCTGTCTCTTTCTGTTTGCCTTTTGGGGATGAGAAAAAACCCCACCATGCTAAGGCGTAGTAATAGACTGCATAGGCAGTACAGAGCAGATGATTTCACATGCCTTGTGCATCTTTTGGTCTGCTTGTTTAGGAGAACATGCTGACAGAGAAAAAACGATGAGCTAGAGAAATCTATTATACTGGGGTGAAAAATATACATGAATAGTCTTTGCATGGCTTGCAATGGGACAGTAGAATAGCAGGAACACTCGAGTGTCAACAAGAGAAAGGTAGTGTGTCCTAGCACAGAGAGAGTCCTGAACTCGGCAAGGTCTTCTTTTTCTTTTTTTTAAGAAAAGTATCTCAACCCAATGATAAGCACCATGTTTCCTCTCAGCAAGGAGCTGCCAGAGTAATTCATGAGTTTGTATCACCATGCTTAACTTCTCACTTGGAAAAGAAAAATGCAATTTGGCACACCACTCTAAATTGTTACCATTTGCTCAAATACGGAACTCAGTCTGTCAGTGCCTTTTTATGAAAATGAGGTTATAACCATCAGCTTCTTCCAGTGTGACTTCTCAGAGGAGCAGCCATTCTGCAAGGAATTTGAATAACTCCTCTTCCAGGCAACTGACATCACCTGAGCAGGAAGATTGGACCAGATGATCCAGATGGCCCTTCCAACCTCAACAATTGAGTTGTGTGATTCTGTGGTTGTGAAAATGGTAACAGTTGTGGTAGCACAACCTCACTGAGGGATGCAGATGTGGTAATTAGGGGGCCCTGAGCACTGATCTAGGTCTTGAAAATGGCGTGTTTTATGCCTTTAGGAAAGTAGTTTTGAACCTTTATTGGATCTACTCGTATCAATAATCATGGATCCTTTTACAGGACCTTCCCCACCACTCTGTTTTGTAGATTAATTAGCTAATATGTCTTCAGTGATTTGCATATGTAAATACTATATAAATGCTAAACAGATATTAACTCTGAAACTTGCTGCTAGTGCTCACATCACTGTAGTAAGCACCACTTTCCTTCTCAGTGTACAAAGGCCAATAGGCTTTGCCTAAGCTTATACCTTGCCACCCCTGCAAGGCAGGTTTTCAGTAGTCTTTGAGGGCCTTGCATCAAATTACACCCAAGGATGCAAATCTTGTCTAACACCAGCATTTTTTCTAAAATCGACCATGAAATTTTTTGTATGATTTCTACTTTTCAAATAGGAAGGCTTTTCTTCCTGTATTCTTATTTTTTTGGTCATCAATAAAATAGAATATATAAAATTACATGCCTTGTTTTGTGCTATGCTTTTTCTTTTAACAGTTATTGTGGAATCCACCTTGTGGTATGTGTCAGCATACCATCTGTATGACGCCTGAACCATCTTCTCAGTTATGGGTTATTTGAAGTGCTTTACACAGCTCCAATTTACCTGTTTTTCCCTATCAGTCAGTGTGAAAGCAAGCAGCTTAGAAGCAGCAGATCTCTAAAAGTTGCACCATTTAGAGAGGAAAGACCTGGGTGAAAACAAACGGTTTATATTTTCAGCCAGAAATAAATAAGGCATGGACTATAGCTCTCTCATCTACGAGGGAGTTTTATTAAAGAGTTAGTGCAAGCTTCAGTTTACAAGATATTCAGAACCATATGTATGCATTAATTAAAGGAATGTGGAGGAGGAGGAGGGGATCTGAGAAAATAACAAAGCAGCAGTGTATGCGTGCAATGATTTTTCATTCTGTTTCGCTTCAGCTCTGCCCCTGCAACAGAGGATCTAATCAATCTGCCGGCTATTAAGTTTGTTAATTGATAATGCATACTAATTAGGCTGTGCGCAGTTACTTAAGAGACTTTGCTAAGGTGATTGTAGGCACAAGTCCAAATGGAGTTTAAAGTATTCTGTGTGAGGTTAAAACCCATCAACCAGAATAGATGGATTTTATATTATAACAGAAGGCACAACATACCCGTAAGTATTTAATGTATTGCACAGTTAGCCATTGTTACATATCGTAAGTCTACCAAACAATTAAAACTATAAAAACAGCCTCTAAAAAAAAATGCAACTAAATAAAGTGTGTGTATGAATAGAGATAATAGAGATGGAGGGAAGCTGAATTGCTCTTAAAATAAATATTCATATTATTTTCACTCTTCTGTCCAGGAACACTAGTATGTACTTCTGCAGCAAGGGAGGAGCAGGCATGACAAGAACCCAGCCTAATCTAGCTTTATGAACTTTGATAATAAGCCACATAAAACTGACATGCCTTTCTGCCCCCATCCAATAGGGCAATAAACCAGTAGTAACAGAGTAGCAACAAGAGCATGCCAACTACCTATTTGTAATATACAGAGAAAGTCAGAGCTATTATTTACATCGTTACTATATTATTAAAAACCTAAGAGTCTCCTTTCCATTTCTAGTGACTCTGTCCATGGTACGGTTTGAGGTGCTCCTGACCTTAAGAAG
The DNA here is from genome assembly GCF_022539395.1 of Myiozetetes cayanensis. NCBI lineage: Eukaryota > Metazoa > Chordata > Aves > Passeriformes > Tyrannidae > Myiozetetes > Myiozetetes cayanensis. Next base: position 50,874,223 of record NW_026087631.1, read on the forward strand.
GTAATTTCTTACATATTAATAGTCTTGGTCTTCCCTCCCCCTCCTTCTTCTTCTTTTCTATGCATCATATAAAATGAAAGTTCTTCGCAATATAAATTTGGAGTTGGCAGGTACTAGTGATGGAGGTAGTGGGCATTTAATTAGGAAATGAATTGTATTCTTATGGTGTGACCATTGGACCTAAATTCCAAGCTGTAGTGCTTTATTTAACTATATGAAAATGACTGTGTGCCACAATTTAGTATGTAGGAAACTATTTTTAAGCACTGAGTACTTAGAAACCAAAAGAAAAAGGAAAAAAAAAAAAAGAAACAGCTAGAGAAGGAGCTAATTTTATGTCTCATAGCCTTGCTGAAGAAAATTCTGTGCAACAAGATATGTAATATTGAAGGAAGAATTATTCCAGTAAAGATTTCTTCTATTATCTGTGTGTAGTCTATGAATATACTTGGAGTGATAGTATGTACCAATAAAAAAGTTTTGGTATGCACAAATTTGTACAACAACAAGGGTGTATATCATATCTTACAATCCACTGTTCTGAAAGTGTAAGTTATGTATATATTATGTCAAGGATTATGAGAAAATTGCTTTTTATTTGTTTCATACCAGCCACTGACTTAAACTCGTGTGTAGTACAAATCTGGGGAGACATAAGGACACTCGTCTAAACAACTGAGCTGTAACTCAGAGGGATCATTCATGAAGATATGGAAAGATAATGTTCACTAGGTTTAAAAAAAAAAACAAACCAAAACAAGCAAAACTAAACCAAAAACCATCAATGGGCTTTGTGATATTAGCAATGCAGCCTTTATAGTGAGAGTGTAACTTTTAACAAACTTTCTTGACATCTTCTTCCTCTCAGGATTCTGTAGGAGCTGTAATATCTTCTATCCCTTTCAGTTCTTCACTTAACACTCTGTAATGAATGCGTAAACAAGAGGAGATGAGCTTAAACGGCAATCAAATCGAAGGGAATTGGTTGCAGGAATGAATGATTCTCCCTAGACTTCTGCATCTCTAGGAAGATACAATGTAGACAATTTTCAAGAGAGTTTGATAGCAGGACTGTGGAAATTATGTATCTGACACTGGAGACAATAGCATCTGATTTTTTCCCTCCCAACACAGACACCTTTCTGAGGCACCTCCACTGGACTTTGTGTCATGTAAGGCCCTCTCTCCTTGATGGGGAGGCACATCCAGAAAGTAGTTCTGGTCAACCAAGACTGAAATTGTCCCTGGAAGGCTCTTGTTGCTGTATGGACCTCATCACTTTCCAAGAAAGGATGAGGTTCCTAATGCACTGAAATGTGTGGGGTGAGAGTCTACAGGCTGGGTGAATCTGGTTTTGAACACTTTTGCCTGTTTCCATAGAACAAGATGTTTCAGGCGGAATAGCTTCATCTATCTGTCTGCTGGAACTGTAAAACAGGTTTCACCACTGGGCACTCCTTGTATGGTGACCTCTCATGTCTGCAATAAAGAAATGTTCTGAAGAAGCCTATCTTACACCAGCAATAAGCTGATCACTTGTAATTATGAAAGACGCTGGATGAATAACTTTATTGATTAACTCTGAAGGGGAGCTTAGAGTGAGGTACAGCTTGGGTTCTTATATTTTGATGTGTGGTTGAAACCTAAAGAGGGTTCACTTAGCCATTGAACAGTCTACTTTAAGGCTGTCCTCTCAACAAAATAAAAGAACAGCGCAGGTTAAATCATGCTATGCCTGTTCAAAAGACCTGCCTGTTCCAGGAATATTGCACCTGCATTATTGAAGAGGATTCTGCTGTGACGTCTCTCTTTAGTGCACATCAGTGAGATTTTTCCTACTATTCACTTTGCTTTAGTTGACATTATGGGCTAAAACGTTCTGTGAATATTTACTCAAAGCAGAAAGTGGATTTCAATCAGACCATGTTTGCAATGCTTTCACATTTGCTTTCCAGGAACACTTGAGTGCTCAAGCTTTAATAGTATGAATAACTCATGAAAAAGTGAATGCAAGCTCAAATATTCACCAAAAATAGATTTTGAAGAGAAAATTCACTGGAGAAGTGTGTGACTAATTTTGAAAAAGAAGTACTTTTGAGAATGTTACTATCTCTTTGTGGGCAGTTTACAAAGGTAGCATCTGTGGATAATTTTCAGCAAATAAAATGTTCACTCAGTTCTAATGTAAAAAACCTCCCAGTGATGCTGTCATTTCTGTAAGAATAATATTCATTGTTTCTGCTTTCTTATGAGACAAAATTCTTAGCTTGTTGTCTAGGGCATATTTCATAGAGGTTCAAGCACCTAGGGATCCCATGAACTTCAATAAAATTTGAGATTGCTTGGTACCCTCAGGACTGGATCCCTAATCACTAATTCTTGCTAGTGTATTTATTCCTGCTGTAGTTATTACAGGTTACACTTTTAGAAAATTGTGGCTACTCTCCCACTTGTGTCATCTTAGAATTTCTTTTTCTTGATGAGCTGGGTGAAATGTACAGCATTTAACTACGTTTTTCATTGTGCATATTTTTTACTTCATGCACTTCATTACTATATTGTATAGGATTGTATTTAAGATTAAAAAAGGCTGCAGGGAATTTCCTGTATTGTGGTTTCATAACTTGGTATGGGTTGGTGTTTTATTTCAGTGGGACTCCTAAGAGTTCAAGAGACTATTTAATAGAAGCAAGGGCATCCTCCTCTGATTTCAATTAGAATACAAATCTTACAGCTAAGGACAGAGAATTTACAAAGGAAAAGAGTGTTACAAAATAATAAAGTAATACTAATTGTAATCCCAGACTACAGACTACTAGAAATCAAACGATATTTGAAAATGAGTTTTCATAATTCCTCCTTTCCAACTTGTTGACTAATTCCTTTTACACTTTCACTCCCTTTCTGAGTACTTCTGTCCTCTTTCATGAGTGAAGAAGGAGCATTATTGCCATCTCCTGCTGTTACTTATGTTGTAGATGACAAGATAAGGGGCTCCTCATCTTCCTTTATATCTTGCTTGCCTCTCTATATATAGGGCCAGAAGCAGAAGCAGAGCAAAACAAAAATAAAAGAGAAAAATACTTTGCCTTTCACTTTCACAATACACAGAGGAAAATTATTAACATTCAGCTTCATGCTCCAGTGTAAACTAAATTATATGGACTTAAAAATGTAAAAATGAAGATGAATGAAACTCTCTCTTGCTTAGCGATCAAACATAAAATAAACATTTGCCTAAAATGATTGTCATTGCTTAATACATTTTATATGAAATAAGATACTCCATTGTTTCATTTCTCACAATATGTAATGTTTTCTTTTTCTTCAATACTATTTTGCTGATTTCTAAAATATTAAAATAGATCCTTTTTGCCTGTTCAACAATAATTTCTTTATATAAACAAATGCTTGTAAATGCTTTAAGAAAAGAAGTATTAAATTGGTTAAAACACAAACCATTAGTAAGCCTCAGAGAAAAAAAATCTGCAAAAGTGAAAACAAGAAGGGAAGAGCACAATGCACATAGTAATTATTGCAATTCATCAAATCATAGTATATGTACTAGCACTGAAATTATATCACACAAAGATCACAGATTTTTTACACAGCCTGAAAAATTCTTTGCTGTGTTATAGTGTGATGTACAAATCACTCATTTGATGTCTCTTGTAAACATATATACATGACGTCTCTAAAGGCTATGTTGTATTTGCTGTTAAATATAGTTTATGTAATTTCTATATAGATTCTTCCAAGGAGAAAATCAGAAAGCAACTGTTTGGTTCCCATAATTCAGTATTTTACAAGGCAATGGAGCTACTGAAACTCATATTTTATTATAAGATTTTATTTTAAAAATGCTCAAGGAAGCATGGAATAATGGATAAATTCCAGTCTTGAGTCTTTCTGCATACAGCTATATCCTGTGAAGACTCACTGACTGGTCAGAGTAACATCTGGAATGGGGCATTCTTTAGGTACAAAGTGAGATCTCCTTTACCAAAAGCCTGTTAACCTTTGAGAGCAGTGTACATCTAAAACTGAAATAAAATTAACCTCTAATGCACATTTTCATATTTGTCATCTTGTTTCTTTAAATGATGTTTTGAAAATGCCTTCTTCCAGTAAGTACGGATATTCATCCTTTCTATTTAAACCAGAGTTCATCACTGATATAAGCTTTATCAAAAAGGATCAGAAAAGCTAAAAGCCCATGAAGTAATTCTGGCATGTGAATTTTTTTAGTTATACAAGTGCACACAATGAATTTTACATATCAAAGTGTAAGTCTCACAATCCCTGCTGTTAGATCAGGTGAACCAGAGATCTTCAGTTCTCATGCCTCTCACTTAAAACTGAAGTGAAATGGAATTGAAGACTTCGCTTTCCATTTTGTTGTTCATTAATAGCTTCAGTTTACTTTTGCTTTTATGATTTTATATAGAAAGTCATTGACTTCAGTAGGGTTTCTCTTGATTTATCCAGTAAAAGTAAAAACTCATATTGGCTCTTTTCTCTCACTGAAGATGTTGCCCATGAGATGTGTCAGAATAATGACTCAGGAAAATGAAGTCATAGACTAGACAAGGCTCCTGGAGAATGAGCGGCCTTGCACACTTCACTGGTCCTCACAACAGTGTGCGGTGATCCTGCCGTGACGAGGATTACCTGGGGAGGTGCCTGACATTCTCCATGCCTGCTCAATCTGTTCTGCGTGGCAATAGGAGTGATAACTGCGTTGTGGACATTTGTCCTCGAAGAGTACATTTCTCATACCAGTAGGCTATTGACTTCCAGTAATTGCAAACTTAGAGAAGATGTTTATTGGTGTGCTGGAGATAAAAGACCTCTTGTCCCACTACCACAGTTTTTCACAATGATTAAACTGCAATGGGAAAGAGACAAATTTGGTCCCCTTTTCTGACCCGTCTGAACAAGGTAGTGGTATCTGCCTATATAATCAAAGAAACATCATAGAGAGATTTATTTCAAAGTGGGACTTGTGTCACAATACTGTAAGGCAGTTTGATAATGATCATTTGTCAAGTTTTTTGTCATAACTGGATGTTAATAAGGGATATTAAGGATGAGAAAAAAAGAATATCTGATTAATAGCATTACCTTTAAACAAAATTATAAAAAATATTAGTAAAACTTTATAGTCTCAATAGTTTTGAAAGATGAATTTGGCCAGTTACAGTACTTGTTTAAAATATAACAAAGACACCTGGAATTATAATATCTTTTGCACAGTGGATGTCATATTATGTTTTTTGGTGATTATGTCAATTTAGTATTTCACGTATTATTAATAATTTCTCATTACATAAAATTATTACTAAACTTGCAATTAAGTGAATGTGAAGGATCCATATGCTGAAGTGTTGTAACATTTCAATTATGAACTTCACATCAGATGTTTTCCAGTGTACATCAATAACATTAATGAACAATCTTTTTGCCAAAACCACCCAAATACTTTCTGTTATCTTACTACATTTTCACAGAGCCTTGACTACATCGTCACAAATATTTAGATATTAGTTTTTTGAGGAATCAGGTAGTCTACTTTCTTTTTCTATACAGGTTTCTTCATAACCCAATAGTTACCAAAACCAGACATTGGCATTTCAGCTAATGGCAAATCCTTATTTCAACTTGTCTTCATCTACTTGATTTTATGCTTAATTGTCTTTGCATTTATACTTCCTCCTTATTGTTCAAACTAAAATCTCTCCTAAGTTAAAGATATTTCCCTCTTGCTCTTCAGAAACAGGTCTATTCTCCTACTGTATTCAAGTATTTCTCAGACAGTAGCCAGGACAATTTGTGCACTGTAAATCATAATATTATCTTTATTTCTTACTTTCACTCATATAGATTAATTGTCATATTTTCTGTAAAAGCATAAATTAGACAAATTTTGAAAGACAAAGAAGATTAAGAAAAGTAGAAATTGAATAAAGTAAACAAGTATTATGCACACTCCTCTCTCAGTTATATGTTTCCCCTAGCAAGGACATACAGAATACTGCTGCAAAGCAAAGAATATTAGTAAGATTAGTGAACTTCAGAAATTTCCTCCCTTTGGCTTTGGTTTTCTGGTTTAATCCATCTGGGACTTCTGTAATTTGTTTCCTTGTGCTTTGAATTGACAGACTATGAGACTACCAGTCTGCATGTCTTGCCTTCCTGCAAGATGTTGCAGGAAGTTTTGCAAAAAACCTTCAAAAACCTGCAGAAAAGTTGCAGAATTTTTACCAAGTGTCATTTCTGAACAACGTTTACTAGACAGAGTCTAGCTGTTCCTCTCACTTGCTCCACTTTAAAAATGATTCCTTTGTATGTGCCACTCTGATAGTACTGCAAGGTACAAATACGAGAGAAACAGAAGGTAGAGGATTTGTTTTCCATTAATCACTGGTGATGGTTTCTATGAAGGTATGTGAGTCTGTGTCCAGAAATCTCCCGCACTGTAACATTTGTATGATACAAGTTAGCATCAAAGGGAGAAATATCAATGTCTACACTTATCCCAATGAACAAAGACAATCCAGTTTGAGGTTGCTTCTCTGTGACTTACCACACTTGGATGAGGTCTCTAAGGAAAGCTCAACACAAAAAGAGATAATTTATCTCTCATTAATTTTTTTGACAGTGAGTTTTAAAGTCTTGCCTGGCCCCTCATCACTGTGATAGAATGGTGTTCTCTGTATTCCTTGCCCAGGAAACTTATGCAGACATAGGGATGGTCATATCACATCACTGCTTTGGAGTCTATACTATGTGGATATGATGTGGTGCAATCCCACAAAGTGTCTTAGTACAAGGGTATTTTATTCTTCCCTTTTTCTATTCACAGACACATTCATCCTTTAAAAAAAAATAGCCTAGACATTTGGAGTACTCTAAAGCAGGGAGATTCAGGGGAAGACGAGGGAAAAATCTTCTTCCATATTATGAGATTTATGAGTTGGAAGAAGTAAGAACTACTCCTTCACAGGAACAAAAACTACAGTAATACCACTTAGAACATTGTGACTTTGTCAATAACATTTCATAAAAGTATTAAAACATCAAGTACCTATTGTATTGGTGAAGATAACTCACTTCTAAGAAAACACTTTGGTCAGGATTTTCAGAAATGGAGATAGGTTGTAAATTATTCAAAATTCAGATACCTACCTTCTGATTTCTAAGTCTTCCTAACAAGTTTCTGAAGAGAATATGAGTAGCAGCATTTCTTTTCAACATAATATTTTCTTTAAGCTCTCTTTGAGAACTCCAAAAATTAAGTTATCTAAAATCAGTCACAACTTCTACTTTTTTCTCTTTTCTTTTTGAGAAGATTCATTAGATGTAAAATTTTATATGAGCATTTCTCTACACTGCTTTATATGCATAGGTGACATAATGTTAGAAGTCATAATCTGTTCAGGTGTTCAATTTTTTAATAGGAAAGTGGCCTTTTGGAAACTGATTTGAATTTTAGGTTTGTTGAATGGTAGACTTTTGCAGAGCAGCTATTAAAGAGAAATAACTCTGGCTCTGACAAAGTTCTTCCAGATTCTTTTTATTAGCCAGCAAAATTTTCACAACTTTCAATATGCAACATTGAGCAGTTTAGGAAAGGGAAGAAGGGGCAAATCAAGGTGGTTTTCCCAGAGGAGTTTTGTTATGTGCACATCATCAATCTGCTTTATTATCCTCAATATACTGTGCCATTCTCCCTCTCTCTTTGTCTTTCACTTATGGACTTCTCACACAGCTACTCATTCATACACTGATTTGTCTTCAGCTTTGTTCCCTCAGGTGATCACCTATTGCTTGTCCATGGAAATCCCTTATCTCTGTCCTTTTTCCTGTGCACAGAACCTCCCTCCATGGTGCAAACAAGTTCTTCTTATGCATTATAAGTTTGAATAAGAACCACCTCCAAGGAAAAGGAAGGAAAAATGTTTATAAAAGGATCCAGAAATACTCTCTGTGTGGTTGCTGCAAGAAATAGTCAAAATGAAAGAAGAAAAACAAATTCTTATACACAATTGTTACATAAAAAGATACCATCAGAAATATGATCTAGAAGTTAGGCTCCTCCAGGCTTGGCTACAGTCAGTATGCTATGTTTTGAAATCAGGTAAGGATAACTATATTCTGATAGTTAAGATTAAGGTATTGGTTTTCTAGAATAGGTTAATATTTCAATTCTAGGGGGGGAAAAAAAAAAAAGAGAGATGGAAAACTTTAATCAAAAATCCAAATTAGTCTAACTCAAAGTAACAGTTATTTTATACTATATGGGAATTTTCTCATTGGGTTCCCTGTTATAAACTTGTCCTCATACAGTATGTGTTGCACCAAAAGCTCTCTTCCAAGAAAAGGCAGTGTAACCTGAAGATTTATGTACTGTGGAATGCATACTAGGCCAGAGAGCTCTAGGGAATAGGTGGGACATTTGGTAACTGAACAGTGATGGAGCACACCGGTGACACGTTCAAAGAGATATATCTGGGATAACAAGTGTGGCCTTTTTTAAAACAGAATTTGAGCTTTCTCATAGAACACTGTTCATGTGACCTTGTAAGTTATTAAAATTAAAAGCATAGTCTTATATATTTTGGAAATGTTTTTGAAAAAAAGAACTACTTCTTTATTTTTTATAAAGTCCATGATTTTTTTAAATTGCTTTGAGTCTAATTCACTGGAAAACTAATTCAAGAAAAGCCAGTTTAAGTAGGAGAATCTACCTTCTATGAAGCTTCCATTACCAAGAAGTCCTTAGGTGATCAGTTCAGTGAGCAACTATGCAAGTTAAACTGTTTTGAAGTGTTAAGTCTGACTTTCACTTCAGACTTAACTGAATCTTTCCAAGATTGTGAACAGTTCTATTTGTAACACAAATAGACAAAAAAATCTAACCCCACAAAATCTCAATACACAATAAAGTATGTTCCTTGTCCAACAAAACCAAAATAAAATTAATATGTTAAATAATTTTTTCTGGAACAAAATCAACCTTTGTCTTCACTAATTATTTAACGACCATCAGACACAGAAATGAGTAAAAAATATCTGCAAATTTTCTGAGTGGCAATAACTGATATTTTAGTAATTGTTTAAGACAAAATGCTGAATGGAACTCTTCCAGCTCTACCCCTTTCTAAATAAGAAGGTACTCATAGTTCATACAAGACTGCCATTTTCCTGAGAAGCCACATAAATCAGAGAGTCATTGAATCTGTGAGAGGTTAATGACAGTATTGCTGTCTTTATCCTGTATCTTTTTACAACCTTAAATGTTCAAGCATTGTGGGATTTTTAAAATTGGAATGGAATCAACATATTTTCCATAAAAAATAAAGTCAGCCTTTGTTTTCACAAAGTCTTGCTGGTATTGATATATATTGTTATCTTCCAGCTCTCACAGGTAGTAAACTATCCTCAAAACACCTGTAGCAAATGTGCCTTGACCCTGCTAAAAATCTGATTTAAGCATTCACTATTGGTTAGGTTTAGTCAACTCCAACGTGTTAACATTTGCTCCTGCAACTTTCTAGAATATAAGTATCATTTTACTTTCAGTTATTTTTCATTTGAAATTATTAATTGTTGTTACTATTCATTCTTTGTAATATTGGAGCATCTGCACTCCTTGTAGTAACGTAACACCTGAAATAAAAAAACAAACCAGGACCTCACTCTGCAAAGAGCTGCACAAATGCAGAAGTATAGAGTCTCCAGGAAACATGCAGTCTAGGCAACACATTAATTCTACCATGAATTGTATTGGGCAATAAAACAGAGCTCTATAATGTTTATCAGTAGTGGTGGGAGATCAACTCATCCATTAGCAGGCTTGTTTGTTGGCATCCCGTAAAAGAGAATTGTGCAGTGCAACATGAGGATGGATGGAAAGAATCCATTCTTATGCAAAGGGTAGCAGCACTGGGTAGAGTTCTGACAAAGTCTTGCTAGTATTGATATCTATCAGTATCTTCCAGCTCCTACAGAAAGTAGCAAACTGTCCTTAAAAGCAACTTAAACAAATAAAACTTTGGCTTGAAAATATACAACTCATATTTTCATCTTGACCTTTCTGTGTTTGAGCCAGGGAACTGACTTGAGGAATGACACCATAGTTAATGTGAGAAGTTGCATGAAAGCACAACATTGCTCAGTCTCCTGTACTGAAGGTTATATTCTTCTGGACTTATAGTGAAAGGACTTGGAGGTGTTGTGTTTCTCTGGCTTCCATCAGAGCTCACTTGCACGTCTTTTAGGCATTCTTTGTTGTGGGCTTCATATATATGTCTATGTTTTACAAATTCTATTTTCTGAGGTCCAAGTTTTAGGAATTTTTTTAGCTCTCCTTACTCCATTTATAATCTTATTCACCAAAAACATCACTCTGGATATTGGGTAGACTTTTGTAAGAGTAATGACATACCCCACTGATTCTGAGTCTTAAATGAGGTTTTAACTAATGTTTTCTTTGGAAGTCAACTGTGGGTTTATACTGCAATTCAAAGTCCAAAACTGGGTACTCCCTAAAGCACTGACATAAATTCTAGGATTTATGTAGACCTGTCACGCAACAGGATCTTTTGGATCTTCCACACTATTTCAGGACACCAAGAAGACAATATAATCAATGAGAATCAATTCATAGTCCAGCTTCCCCATAACTTGTTTTTCAGTATATGTGATGCAATGTCAGTTTGTCTTTATAAAAGTGTGATCCTAAGTCCCGGGAGCTACTGGGTGTAAGGAGACAACAGAGTATCTTCTCCCCTTTTCTGCAGGATATCTTGGCAACTGTAGTTCTCAGCTTAGCAGGTGCAAGAAACAACTCTTCTGCTCTCTTTTTCTCTGTGGGAGATGTTTCTTGCACTCTTCCTGGAGTGGGAGGATCATCAGTAAAAATCTGCAGCAAGGCTAACAGGAAAAAACCCTAACCCTTTCATAACTTTAACATGGTGAAAAGACTTCATGGAGAAGGGAAGGAGGCCTTTCTACCTCTCTAACATACTTTTTAGTTAAACCAACTGGTAAACGAAGCTACTGTACCCCACACACACTTTCAAGTTAAAATTACTGAAATCAATTGAGTTGCACATTGAGCACAGCTTCCACATATGTTTTACCAATGAAAAGGTAATGCCAACATAAACAGAGTTAAGTGTTAGTATGTGCTAAGATTAAATACACTTCTTTCCCCTCTGAATGGCTGGTTTGGCAGTATGTCGTAATGATGTTTTTCTTTTTATAGAATCGATGAGTCTGGGGAAGCAGCCTATAGAGTAACAAACTGGGGACTTACCAGAAGCAAAATAAAGTATGCTTGATGGACTTCTGACAGAAATAAACAGTGTAAATCAACTTTATGAACAACTCAGACATGGAAGCCAGCTGCAGTCAGTCCCCATTGTAATAGAAGAAAACTGAAGACAAATACCATTTGGAAAATACAGAGGTATTGTTGCCAACTCTCACAAGACACATCACTATCATCCACTTGCTGCTCTGCTCCAGAGCATGCCCAGAGCTCCAACGGCTTCTACTGTCCTGCAAGGTGGTCTTGAACTGCAGGAGGGAAATTAAAAATGCAAAGGATTGCACTCCTGGCTTCACCTGCAAGTTGCCTTTGCTGATGCATAATTTCCCCATCACTCCCTGGGATGTGTTTGCACCTAGAGCCCTAAACAACAGGGAATAAGGTCTAGTCTTAAGCCCACATTCAATTTCTTAAAATTTAATGCCTAGGTAATACTGATCTGGATACTCATTTTCCCAATACCTGTATTCACGGGAACAGTTTACAGGTAAATGGAGATATGAGAGACTGCTGTTGGCATTGTGAAAGGGCATAGTTTAAGTTAAAACTGACTTCATCAAACTTAATTAAATTTAATTACATTAAATTAAGCTTCTAATTACATTGTTCACATTGAAACAATTCAGATCTTTTTAAAGATATTTTTAGTAGTACTAAAATTTTCCCATTTGTTGTTCACCACCCCTGACCTCTGTCTGGAGTCTATATGTGCCTTGGAGGAAGGCTTTCCCTACCTCCCTGTCCCAGCATATAAAAGCTGATGTTTTCTTCTGGATATGACCATAAAACATTGAAAAATCTTGAGGATATTTGCTCTTAACTACAAAATCTTGTCTTGTTTGTACCACATGACTATAGTAGAAGAAAGCTTGATATAAGGTTCTTTCCTACATAAGTGTGTATCATTTCCACAGGCATGTTCATCCACTTTGAAGTGAGAGCAAGTCCTTTTTTAGATTAGACTTTCCCCTTTATAGATTTATTTCTCATTGACTCTATCATTATACAATTAAAGCTAATATAGGTAATTTAAACATTTAATTTATTTAATGGCATTGAAGAGAATGCTTAAGGTCAGAGGATCTGAGGTCCTAGTGACTCAAAGAAGTCATGATTCATGAGTGATTTTCTGCCTGTGGTAATAGTTAGCTGGGTGACATTGGAGGATAATGACCAAAGGTCTGAGAAAGAAGCTGCCAGAAAAGCATCTGCTCCCAGAGATACATAAGAAACCTCAGAAAAGTCTTGCTCATTTGAAAACAAAATATTTTAAAAACATACTTTAAAGTATTTTTTTAAATAGAATGAGGTGGGAATCCTATTTCCTTATTGCAAGGAAGGCTTTCTCTCAAACAGTTCTGTTTTGATTTACATGTAGAAAATACCAATACAAGCCATGTATGAAAGCCTGACATGTCTTCTGGAACAGTAGCTTAGGAAGTAGAATAAAAGTACAAGTTAAAAAAATTCATATAACAGTACCAATGAAGGGCCGAGCACTTGCTAATGAAGTGGACATACATTAGTAGCATGAATGATGGAAACAAATGTAAACAGATAAATAAAGGCACAGAATCCAAAAGCTGAGCCAAATAAATTCATTTTCATTCTACTGAAACACATGCCATGGATGAAACCATGTAGAGTGAAGTGCCTACTCAGGAAACATCTGGTCATGTATCTCTATCTATTATACCTGTTTGTATTCCTACAAAAAGGCTCTGCACCTAATGGTTCAGAGGTGATGAAAATCCATGGTGAGTCAAAGATGCCAGAGGCAACTGCCTCCAATATATTCCTGTAAAATGCCACTGGAGGAGAGGTCAGTGAGTTCTGCTGCATCTGCATTGCCTTCCTGTAACACCAGTAAGTAAAAGGCCCTTCCAGTAAGTCTGGGCACTTAGACCTGTGAGTGTACAAAGTCTGCCCATCACTGCATACTTGTCCCTGACTCACTGGCCTGTGTCCCAGTGACAAGTCCCCTTGGGACTGGCTGTGCCTTTGCATTCAAAATGGGTTTGCCCTATTTTGTTCTCTTCTGTGCTCTTCTGTGAAGAAGAGCATTTATAGGATCTGTGTCTTATATCACATCCACAAGCTGATTGGACCAATGCTCTACTAAGGTGTGAAAGGAAGGAAATTTTGAACTCAAGGGCCTTCAGCTGGGAAATCTATACATACACCAGGATTCTGACACTGCAGTTTAGTGTTTCCAAAAAAAGTCTGGAATCCCTGCTTAGGACATGACAGGTTGGCCTGGATACTATGACAAATGAAAGACAGAAAGAGGGGTTCTATGTGGGAAAGCTGCTTAGACCTTTGCAAGAAAGAAGACATTTCCAGAGTCCTATAGGTCCACAAAGTCTGCCATAAGTCTGTACTAATTTACAGGTCACCATAAGGCTATGTCTCCAAAATCCTCTCGCTCAGTTCCCAGGCTACCCCGGTATCACTCTAGCATGGCATAACTTACATAAAGAAATACATCAAGTTGTGTGCAGGTATGTTTTCTCTGTGAATATGCTTAACTCTTAACATAAGGAAAACAAGGCCTTACTGTATGACCTGATAGAGGGTAATGACTGATAAAGGTAAAGGGTGTGCTGTATGGAAAGAATTGCAGAACAGAGGCCTGCCCTTACGAGACATCTGAGAAGAATTATTACTTTCTCTGCACTCCAGGATCTGGTTGGTGGCCCAGCCCTAGAATATTTTGGTTCTTTGAGGTTACTGGTAGCTTAATTTAGATCCTTGGAATAACCCTAACCACATAATCTGAGAGTGATACAGTGTTTAATTACAGCAGACTTGAATCTAAAATCTTCTTGAATGTCCTTTGTTAGAAACCACAAAATTTGCTGGGAGTTAGATTTTTTAAGGTTGTTTTTTTTCATAATATTATCATTTTAGAACAGTATGGGACCTTGTTGTACTAAAAGCCTTTTTAGTATTAGGTAGATCAGATCAAAATATAAAGTAAGGCATTTACCATAACTTTTCAATTTATCTAGACAATATTGCTACATAAAGTCAGAATGGCAAAAAGTGATACTCAGTTGAAATTGTCTTTCCTTAAAACTAGTAAAAACTAAGGTAAGTCCTGTTTAGAAATGGCTTCAATAAAATAAAATAATAAATCAAAGTAAACTAAACCAAAAATGAGATTAAGGCCATGCACAGCCCTACTAACCCCAGCACTTTATGGAACATCCACCCTTTTCAATCTAGCATTGCCCAACTCAAGTTTTCATAGCTCCTTTCTGATGTGTCCCAGAGTTTAAAGACACAGCACCAAGGACATCCTGATGAAGATTAATATCCCACCCCCAGCTCTGGCTTCGGAGTAGGGAGGGGGAGGCAGTATATTAATAAAAGAAATATAAATAATATGTTTCCAAGAAAACATTAATTTGCAAACAAAAGGGAACACCAATCTTTGCAGAGTCAAGTTAAAAAAAAAATCAACCTTTTATGTAGAGGAAGAAGACACTTCCACCCATAGACAATTTTCCCATTTCTTCAGCCCAGGAGGGAATAGAAAAAAGCAATAGTATAGTTCATGTCAACATAAATAGGAGACAAAGTGATACAATTTTGGGGGATCTCTGACAATGTGCATTTCTCTTCTGACAAGAAAGAAAATTTAGTCAATGGATTTCTGCAGGTTAAAAACATTGACATTTACTGTGTTCTTGCCATACCACTTCCATCAGGGGAGCACAGATGAACGTGTCAGATAAGTTTTGCATTGTGCAGAGCTGCCAGCAGTGGTAGAGGACAAATATTCAACTTCTTGAAGGGTTTGTACTGTGCAAGTTACTAGCACCCTTACAAACTAGATTATATAAGAGAGGTTCATTCTGGGGAACAAAAAAAAGGGTTCGAAAGGAAGAAAAAGAGAAAGCTGCCAACTTTTCTTGACTTACATTCCCCATTTTAGAGTTTCTTAACTCTCTCTTGAGAGGGGAGGGGAGGGGAGGCGAGGCGAGGCGAGGCGAGGCGAGGCGAGGCGAGGCGAGGCGAGGCGAGGCGAGGCGAGGCGAGGGAGTCTGAATCTCCCCTAGTGCAGTTTCAAATATTCCCACGCATTCTATCACTGGATTCAAGGGAGAAGAGATGAGCATCTCTTTTCCCACTTCCACTCATCAAGAAACTACAGAGCAACAAGGTCACCCCATAGCGTTCTTTTCTCCAAACTAGACAAGGCCAAGACTGTCTCAAATGTGACTTCCAGGACTGCCTCAAAGAACAGTGAAAACATTGCACATTAAAAGGCAAGTACATAGAAGACCAAGACCTTTCAGGATGCTATCTACTGGACCATAAAATATGTGATCCCATTCTAACCAATCTTACATTAGCTACTGACTAGAAGTATGGAAGTGAATACAGTTGTCATCATCAGAGTCTGTACTGATCCCATAATAAGTTATTTCCACTCAGTTGAACTCAGCTGGACAAGGATCTACTCCTTGAATACCTGTACCTCTGCTAATAAACATGATGACTCAAACCTAAAATGTACCTGTTTCTCCAGAAGAGAGGCAGATACCTGCAGTTCATCAAATGAATCCCATCCCCGGCTTTTACCAAGATGGTAATATACTATGATGCTTTCAGAATATCTGGAAACATACTGATGTTCATAATTTTATCAAGTATTGTCAAAATTTGATTTTGACTTTTAGAATGTTTTTCTGTCCTACCACATATATATGAAGAAAATCTGCACCATCTTCAATGTATTTTTTAAAACAAAGTTTAACACTTATAGGTCTGTTTTAAACTCTGTGAAAGCCAGTGGAAAAACTTTTGTTTTCCAAGTGGGGCTGGATGAAGGCCCATATAACTCTTCTTACATGGAGCACTAATAGTCTTTTAAGGAAAAAATGAGTGTAAATAGTTTGTTTTACAAAAAGGAAAATTCAAATGAAGCATTGCAAAGGGGAAACCTTTCTAAAATATCTGCAAATTCAGGGTGTATATCTTGGGACAGAAAACCCTGTTGTCACAGGATCAGCTAAGTGTCTAAAGAGCATATTGACTACAGTTATAATGGTGAAAATTCAGCAGTCCAGATATTCATGTTTCTTGGGTCTTAGAAAACAGTAAATTGTAAAACAGTAAGCGAGTACAAGAGATGGGATTGGCAACACAGTCTTTTTGGCTTTACTGCTCAGACCACTCTTCCTCTTATACTACCAGGTCATGAAAATGCTGAACTTGGAATATTAAGCAGAAATTCTTATTATTCCATTTTCATACTGTTTTAATCTGTAAAATGAACATATAACAATGCAAATATTAAGTACTCCCAATTTCTTAACAAGGCAGAAGTCCCCTTTTCCTCACAAGAGCCTAAGAAATAATGAAGGAGTTCATGGTTCAGCCCAGTGATATCAAAATGTACCCTATATGGTGTCAACCATCTTCAGATTATTAATAACATGTTTCCATTTTTCCAAGTACAAAAGTAGCTCACGTTGAAAATTTCAACAATACAAAACCATTCAAAATTCAATTTGATGAACAACATTCAAGAGGCCAGCCTCTCTCTTCTCCTCAAATACTGATAAATTTATCACCTCAAACAGTGATAAATAAATAAATCCCCAGACTTTTCCCTACTGATCTCTCTAAGCATATGTAACAATATAGATCTGGTGTGAGGACCTGCAGTTCCATAAAACAGCCTGGAAAGGTATGAGAAGGTATAAATATAAACAAAATAAAATTGCTGATCTTTTGGTATTGAGTTAGAATGGCTTGCACTTCTGCTTCTTTAATGTAATTTAGAAACATTTATTAGAAGAGAGAGAGACAGTATTTCTACGTTTTCCTTCCTAAAGCCAGTAGCAAAAGAATCTGAATAAATAAATCCATTTCTTACCTGTGTAGAAATGTTGTAATTCCTAGCAAAATGAAATCAGATATAGCCCTTTAGGATCTGTTCTCTATGAGGCAGTAGCAATGACAATATCATATAATAATGTAATGGTCATCTGAGGCATGTGTATCTAATTACCATTAAGCACTTCAAATCCAAGAATGTTTTTCATTCATATATATTTTTATCTGATATTTCATGTGGAGTACTAGGAACACAGAGTACTAAATAATACAAAAATAAAACAATGACAATATACAAGCTTCTGATTTCTATCTTGAACCTATTCCTCTGTAATCTCTGTTATTGGATGATGTTTGATAGGTAAAACTTTTCTTTCCAGGAGAAGGTAGGTCTAATTTATTTTAAAGAAAGGTTTTATATTTGTTTTAATCATATCCCTGGAAACTCTTAAATTTTGTTATTTTTCATTTTAGAAGTCTTTGGTCATCCGCAGGAAGATGGTCAAAATTATGGCTGGATGATACACAAAACAGCTGGAACAGGTCCTAGTTCCCCTGAAATACTTGGTTTTGTTTTTGTGCTGGCTTTCAACACACTTGAGTCTTTGGGACATCTGACTCTTCGTGACAAAGCAGGTATTAATAATGGACAGTAAGTGTAAATTGAAGAGAAGGAACTAGTGTTCTTGTGAAGATATGGAGTCCTCTGTATTTTGTTTTATTCAATGGAGAAGTTAAGACATTTTCTCCCTCCTGCAGTTATTTATCATCACCATAATGCAAGAATCACGTTGGGCTGCATAGCTCCAATTATGCACAAGTACAATGTTAAATGTTATGATGTGAGACATAATTTATTTCTCCAGTAATTCATTTCAGTATGTGTGTGTGAAGATTTTTGCAGGCTTCTGACTTTTGCAGGCTGCAAATTCTCTCTCTCTCTTTCTCCTATTGACCACTTGTTAAATCTTTTTGTTTGTTTCCCACCTTTCCCCTGGGACCCACAGACAGACAGCCTTGCCAGATTCATTTTCTGATCAAAGCTGTTTGATTTGGTCAATTTTGCCACATTGGAGACGTTCTCTATTACAGAGATAAATAGCCTTGGGCTAACTGTCAACGAAAACTTGTAAGCTAATAAATTATTCCAATTTCTTCCTGCGGATTTCTCTGGAGACAGCCCTAGGAAATACACTTTTTGATTAGTAAATTTCTCTGTGTGTGTGTCTGGACATTCAAATGTGTCGACTTTGATTAGCACCATTGCTTTTCAAGTAGACGCTGGCTGAGGGCCTGTCAGTTGCCGGCAGCCCTGATGCATAATGCATCAACTGGGCCCGGAAACAGGAGCCGAATCCAAGGCTGGAAAGGCGGGAAAATTGCCCCAACAGCCCTTTGCACTGTGGGAGCAATCTGAGTTGCAAAGACTTTGCTGTCTGCACACACAAGGCCCTGGAGAGCAGAGGAGCCTCAGGAGAGGGAAATCAGTAGAAGCAAAGAGGGGTGAGGAGGGAGCCAGGCAACTTGCTGCCACCCCCTTAACTTCCACATCCTCCTCTATCCCCATAAAATCACTTCTTCCCCTCTTCTTCTTTTTCCTCCTTATCTTCTTCCTCCTTCTCTTCTTCAGTCTCCTCCTCTGAGGAGGAGGATCAGATTTCGCTTCACCTCTCACTTGGATTCCTGTTCCTCTGCTGTTTGCCTAGTTAAGGACCTGCAGGTTGTTATAGAAACAATATTTTGGCTATAACAAATCAATCGGTGCGTGTGAACACAAACATACAGATCATTTATCAACTGCAAAAT
>NW_026087631.1:50898216-50905716 GCF_022539395.1 Myiozetetes cayanensis
GTGGAAGCAGCACTGGGGGAGCAGTGATGGGCAGAATAACCCTCTCCCAGCCTGATCACTGTATGAAGACATAACTCTTTTCCAGGAAATGAAATGACATTCACATTTTTCTGGATAAATTATAAACTGCTAACCAGCCACACATCTAAGAATGATACTTTGACCTAACATAATTTTCTTGCTGAGGACATAGTAAAACAATAAACCAGTAACTTTTTAAGTGAACTAACTCCCTTCTAAATCAATAATAAAAATGTTTTGAGTTTGTTTTTTTATACATCTATTCCCCCTACTGGTGATATTTATTTTTATTTGGGTAAAAAAAAAAAAAAAAAAAAAAAAAAAGGCAAGAAATGAGGAACAGATTAGCAGCAAAAAGAAAGTTGAGACTGGGCTAGTTTGGTGCTTTTTGAAATTCTGACAATATTTTTTGGTGAGATTTTTTCTGTACATCACACAGCCTATAAAACATAGAAGTCAAAAGCTACAGTGCCATTGTTAATACAGTGTATGAACTTATCTCTACTGAAATCACTATCAAAGCTAACAGGTATCTCAGCAGAAGTAGGATCAAGCCCTATATTTATATTGTATTAAGCCCTATATTTGTAGTATTCCTGTTCTTGAGTATGCCTTTTAAAGAATGCAAATACCAAGGCAAATTCTGTATGAATTTTACTACTGTGTGAGAACCTCAAGTCTGTGAATGCCTGAATTTGAAATAATATCTCAGTATTAACCTACAGATCTGTGGAATATCTGCAAAGAGTCAAATTTCAGTGTTCTCTAACGCAAATACTCCTAGCATTTTTTAAGGAAGTTGTCATGCAATTTCAAGAAAAACCTACCGTTCAAAACACATTTTTAAAAATGAAACAAAAATACTTGTTAAAGGATTTACCCAAAGAGTTTAGATTGTATCTTTTTCTAACACTAGAACAAAATTCAACCACTTCCTTTTGTTATCTTTGGTAGACTGCTGGATGTGCAGGTGAGACTTTGAATACTCTTCTGTATCTTTAAATTATGTGTTTGGCATTTCTAAATCAGTTATGCAATTCAACTTTACTGACATGAATTTTCATGAAAAGAAATTTGCAGCTGCCTGATAAGTATTCAGGGAGACAAATTTTTAAAATTGCGCATGAAAGTAATCACAAGTATGTACATGTTCACCCAAACAGGGAGCAAAATCAGCTCACTACAACTGGTTGGACCCATCATAGTTATGCAACACAGTATGCCTAGTGAATACTTAACTGACTACTCATGCTCAACTAGGTAGCTCTTTAAAAAACTCTGCCAGTATAATCTCAGGTAAATCTATAGTGACTAACTAAGAGAAAACTCTGAATGGCCTGTGACTAGTATGAGAAGTTAAATTCAGCTGATTTATGTAGCTCTGCTTTTCAGGAGCAGGATGTAAGTCTCCAAAAGCACAGCATAGCCCTGTCATGGTAGAGGAACAACGCACAGGGAACATCGCAAATGGAGGAGACCTTTATGCCTTTAGTTTGTTTCTTCCTGACATTTAAAGAAGTCTCGAAACATATTTTCCTTTTACGGCTTTAGAGCTTCAGGTCTTAGCTTACACAAAATACAGTAAGAACAAGTGAAAGAATAAAGTCCTAAAATGAGAAAAACTGAAAGTTTAGTAATTTACAGACACTGAGGGTTGTACTTTTTAATTTTTTTATTTTTAATTGTTTACCATTTGCACTTGCTCACATTTAACTGCAGTGATGTATTATAGTGAGGCAAGGTTTATTTCATGCTATTCTTCTGGTTAACATTCAAGGACTCACAATATTATGTCTTGCTAGACAGACTCCAAAACAAGTCATCCAGCAACAACAGAAAAAAGCCAGTTGTGAGTCTTCTGGTAATTCTAAGGCAAAATCAGGCAGAAATAAAGGAAGAGAGAGGAAACGTGAGAGGACGAACCCAATACACTCACTACAGATT
Organism: Myiozetetes cayanensis; assembly: GCF_022539395.1. NCBI lineage: Eukaryota > Metazoa > Chordata > Aves > Passeriformes > Tyrannidae > Myiozetetes > Myiozetetes cayanensis. Next base: position 50,900,182 of record NW_026087631.1, read on the forward strand.
GCTTTGCTCATCTCTGTTACCTCAGGTGCTGTTTGATACCTAGGGTGCCACAGAAGCTCATAATTAACATGACTTTTTCAGGAAGTCTGACTCACTGATTCTGCATACATACATATATCAGCTAACTAGGTTTTTAATTCACACACACTGTGCCAGATTTTTTTTTTAATTCTGTGATTTACAGACAGAGAGTTTTGATTTGTACAAGATGACTTACACCAGACCAGAACATTAAATATCTAAGACTAAAATACAGGAAAGGGAAGGCTCCTAAAATATTAAAAGCACCTGTTTTTAGAGCTCCTGTGCTGCTGTCCTGTATTTCTTTATGCTTGTGACTACTCTGTTCCTGAGTCAGGGCATTTTGTCCCAATGGGTTTTTATCAAATCCTAACATTTTCCTCTGAGACACACTGTGAAATTTTCTTCATCATGTGGGCCTTGCTGCTAGTTTTGGACATGAAAATTGCAAATATCACTAGTGTCAGATGCCAAAGTCAGCATTTTCTCTATGCTGGGGAGATACTACGTTTAATTTTATTTTTGTTTTCCTCACAAATTTCATAACAACTTGAAAGACTATTTGAAGTGTTATCCACATGGTTAAAAACCTATTATTTTAATTAATCTACCCTGTAAGTCCATATTTGTCCAAAGGGCATCTTGAAAGCAATGAAAATGGTATATTTAGATCCCTTTTATGTTGAAGGTTAGATACCTTTTGTTTTCAAAACAAGTAATCACTAGTTGCACAAATGGTGCTATGCACTATTAGCCCATTGTTTTCAATATAATACTGTTGATTCCTGTTCTGATGAAATGAATCTCTCCTTATATGTGTTCACCTGTAGACCTAGAAGTGTGTATATATATATATATGTATATGTGTATATATATATGTACATATATATACACACTTATACATATATATATGTATATATATGTATATATGAAGGGGTCTCAGAGGTAGGATCAGCTTGGTACATTGATCTCCCCAGGAGTGAGTACTACAAGTGTCTCTTTATAGTTTTGAAAAAGCTTGTTGTTTAATGAGGCCTTCATTTCACCCTTTAAATGAGAAGCCGAATACAGATACGAGAATGCTCCTTTTGCAGATATCTTCAGCTTGCTAAGTCTTTTGATCTGTCCTCTTCCTTAGCATAAGAGTTTCAGCGACAGCTTAATCTCAACCAGTGGCACATTTTCCTCATTCAAATGAGGGCAGCAAAGAATGGAAGAAGATCGTACTCTAGGAGAAGGCAGTGGTTATTTATCCTGTTGTTAGTGCAAACTGCTGGCAGACAGTAGGCACAGACCCCTAACCTACAGCTTGTCCCTGCTTTCCTTTTGAATGTTACCCATGGTAAAAGAAGAAGCCAATTAAGCACCCACTTAAGGACTCACACCGGGATCTGTGGCTGGAAAGCACTGCTACCAAAGGACAGGGTATTATTTGCAAGGAAAAAAATTACAAACATGAAAATTATTGAAAATGGTATTCCAGGTTTTTCCTTTGTAATAAAGCTCCTTGGAAACAAGCCAGTTTTTAGCTACCCAGGGTATTCTGTGGTATCAAAAGGTAAAAAGGTTGAAATACTTCATTTGCAATTACAAACCACACTTTTCCACAGCATGGTAGTGCCATGTCCTCATTAAATGAACTGCAAGCAGCAGTTCATGACACTAGAAGATGTGGAACTTTGGCCTATTAAATACAACTGTAGAGCAGACTATTTTTTTTCTAGAAAAATAAAAATATCTGAGCAGTAACTTTAGTAAGCTAAGCTCCCCTCTGCAAAAATGCATTAAAAAATGTATGCAAGAATTAATCTGAGTCCATAAGGTCCTGCTGCTGTATTTAGCCAAAGACCACAATTTTAGACATGGGGAAATAAGAAATTGTGATGCTACTGTAGTAGTGTGTCCTCATTATATTGAAAGAAAATATTATTTGAACCACTCCTGTTCCACTATTGTGCTATACGTAAGAAAGTGTTCATGCTGATACAAACAAACAGTCCAACATTGCCTTTCATTACAGTAGCTGATTTCATCCGTTGCTACACATGGCAGAGAGAGATAACTAATTAACAAAGAATTCCCTATGAAAACATAATTCTAAAATATTTTGGCTTCACCTTTCAGCAGATGGACTGCAAGAGATGCTATAGGAAAATGAAACAAGCCAATTGAGTAGTGGGGCTTTTTCCTCTTATTTATTTTTTTTCCCATAACACAGAAATTTTTGTCATCGTGTTAATAAATATGAATAAAATCCAGCACAAATGTGTTTAAAATAATAATCCAATAAAGTTCAGCTGCAATGTCAACAGTTAAGTCTGATTTTGCAGAAATGCTGAGCATCAAGCAGTTTTCATTAATTTCTTTCCAGGGTAGGAGCCACACAGAATGCAAATGAAGGTGGGTGGAGCTGCCACAGGCGCCTGGAAAAGAATGTGAGTTAGAGAGTTCATTTAGGCCAATTGATCATATATCCAAACATTTTCAGCCAAAAACTTCTGTGAGGAAAATAATGCCTTGTTTCTGAAACACCTTTTATTTCCTGCAATAAATGGACAAGACTATATATTGCTCAGCTCTGTCACTGGAAATCAAGAGAGGTGCACTCTGACCCCCGGATGCATGGCTCTGGACTGCCAGCCCAGATATTGCTTGCCATGCTCAGCCTTCCTATGGAAGCAGCCTGCCCTAGAAAGTGGAAAGTCATGCTTTCCACAGTGACCACTCCACTGGGATGTTGGGGGCTCCACATCTTGAGCAACAGAGGAAAGGCTCAGAGGGAACTAGGTGGAATGTACAGCCAAATGTCCTTATTCCCTCTTCCCCTAAAATGCAAAGCTGAACAACCATCTTGTACTTTCCTTTGCATTCAACTCAACTCTTTTTTGAAGTTAAGAAGAGTAAGATGGGAAATCTCTGGAATGACTGGTGTTTTCTGTACACTGCTACACTTGGTAGTCTGGAGAAAAGTTAGAAAGCAAAGCTGAAGGACACCCATGTGCGTGGTACTTACTCCTGGGGTGTGGTCAGACAAAACTAACTTCTCTGGGACAAGCGAGAGACTGGCAAACACAGGCCCCAGAGAGATGCATTCTGAGGAGAACTTGTGATTTTAAGAAGATAATTCTGGCTTCTCTGACCAGTGTCAAATGACTTATACATCTTAGAGTGTCTCACATCATCCTGAGCTTGTTCCTGTCTAACATCTACTACAGGAGATTCCTCTCTGCAGACATAGATTGCTGTTAGAAGCCTATAGCTTCAGTTCCACTACCTATAGAATTCAAATGAGAACTATTGGTAGGAAGTAAAAACAATCAGTAACATTAAATATGAGAAATAATAGAGTCTGAGGATTGTAAATACAATGGTTATCTGGCAAAACTCGATAAAGAAATGCCTCACCAAACAAGAACTGTAATTGTCAATGGCAATTATATTTTATCCTACTGTGACCCCACACAAAGATATTCTGTTGTTAAGTGAGTTTTTTGAAGGCATATTGAATATATTTCTTCTTTTCTACCAAGAAAGGTAAAGGTAAGTAAGTAAATGTTGTAAATGTATTTTTAAAATTTAATATATTTTGACTTATATTTTTGTCTCAACTTCAACCAGATTCTGAATTACCAGGATTTTCAAAACCATGTTTTTTTGACAGTTACAGCATCAGTTACACTCCCTACAAATATATAATCTTATCTGTAGCTCAAGTTTAACACAATTTTTCACAGTTGGGATGAAGTATGCCTCTGTGTGTGGTGGAGGAGATTATTACAAATGTGCTACATGGACAGTAAGGAGAAAATTAAAGAGAAAACACTGCTGTGTATTTTTTCTGATTTGAAGATATAGCATGTCCAACCTAAATATTTTATGTCACATACTATAGCCAGATTTACCCCTTTGTGTGGTTGCATTGAGCCACTTTGAGCAGAACAGGAGTACTACAACATATTAGTCCGTCTAGTGGAATTTGGATTAATTTTTCATTTGGATTAATTTCATTTAATTAATGATGCAAAACAGCTGCTATCTCCACTAGTTTGTTTCATCCCTCACTCCAGTTCATCTGGCTTTTTTAGTTTGCTGTCCTCTGTTACCCAGCCTCCAACCTCTTTTTGGTTGCCAAAACCTTCATTTACCTTTTCCCACCTTTTTCAACACTATTTTTTGATTTAATCAGATGCAGCATATGCTTGCTGAAAATAAATATTTATACACAGCAACCATAATTTTTGAATATTTTGTTTCAGCAAAAGTTTATACTTCTGCAGGTACTGTGGCACGGTAACTTTTTCAGAGGTGCCTAGGAAGACTTGTTCTTGCGGTCTACTCATTTCCACCATTAACAATGCAAACGGAATGATGAAGTTTCCCTGTTTTCTGCAGCAATGGAGAGAACTGATGAAAGAAGTAATGGTGTTGAATGGTGTTGTCTTTTGTCAGTCACACTAGGACTTGTACATGAGGTATTTTCAAAACAACCACAAAACTGGAGGCAATCTCAAGATCACTGATAGCAATAGGATTTTGTAAACATTTTGGAGGAGTTTATAGAGAATAGCAGGGGATATGGTCATTAATATTTAAAATGTGTTCATGTATCTTCAGTTTTGGGCATCATACACAATTTCAGAGATTTTTAACTAGAAGGACACAGAAAGTATCTTTGTGGGTTTCTGACTAGAAGAAGTGTAGTGTGGGTGTCTATTTTCTTATAATACCTATTTCTATTAGTTTTAACAAAACTATCTATGTGCCTTCAGAGGACACTCCACTGTACCTGCATGTCTATGCTACACATCCCCTTATCGCACCCTGTCCTTTGAGCCCAGGTTAGCCCTTAGGGATGGTGTCAGAGCAAAAATAGATCTGGAAACAACTCTCAGGTTTGAGGGCCAAATGGCTGTGTATATGTATACAGAGGCTCGTCTCCCTACATTGTTGCAGATGAAGACTGTATATTTAGATGGAGAATTTCAGCAGCATAATATATCTTCCTCAACATTCGTATCACTCCTATGAGCCTTACCTGCTTGATTATCTTGTTAACAGTTCCTTAGAAATGTGGTAAAATAAATAAGAAATCATATGGCAGGTACATGAAAACATTTTAAAAGCTTAGATATAAAAATGTCATGGAAGAGGAATTTTCTTTTACTGATTTTACACTCTCTTCCCCAGCTATAACTGAAATATGCTGCATTTTGTGTTTCTTTTTACATTCTGTTGCTTCTCTCCCCTGTTTCAGGCTTTGGGAAAGCTGAGGTCCTGCTAACTGGGCATTGACACACCTGGCCATGGAAAGTCAGCTTTTTGCTTATGAACCATTGCAACCACTTCTAATGCTAAATCCAGAAAACTGAAGGTGCTTGAGGAGTTGTGTTGAGGCAGAAGCTGAAAGGTTCCAAATCAGTCTTTGGCATCTTAGGATCACCTGTGCAGCACTGTCTCAAGACTCACCAGGTCATCTAAGAGTTTAAGAACCACTTTTCTTAGGGGCTTAATTGC